>NW_028158141.1:163732-286232 GCF_964263955.1 Coregonus lavaretus
ATAGCCCCCCCCCCCCAGTATTCATACTGTATAGTAGCTGATAGCCCCCCCAGTATTCATACTGTATAGTAGCTGATAGCCCCCCCCCCCAGTATTCATACTGTATAGTAGCTGATAGCCCCCCCAGTATTCATACTGTATAGTAGCTGATAGCCCCCCCAGTATTCATACTGTATAGTAGCTGATAGCCCCCCCCAGTATTCATACTGTATAGTAGCTGATAGCCCCCCAGTATTCATACTGTATAGTAGCTGATAGCCCCCCGTATTCATACTGTATAGTAGCTGATAGCCCCCCCCCAGTATTCATACTGTATAGTAGCTGATAGCCCCCCCAGTATTCATACTGTATAGTAGCTGATAGCCCCCCCCCGTATTCATACTGTATAGTAGCTGATAGCCCCCCATTATTCATACTGTATAGTAGCTGATAGCCCCCCCCCCCAGTATTCATACTCTATAGTAGCTGATAGCCCCCCCCCAGTATTCATACTGTATAATAGCTGATAGCCCCCCAGTATTCATACTGTATAGTAGCATATAGCCCCCCCCCTCCCAGTATTCATACTGTATAGTAGCTGATAGCCCCCCAGTATTCATACTGTATAGTAGCTGATAGCCCCCCCAGTATTCATAATGTATAGTAGCTGATAGCCCCCCAGTATTCATAATGTATAGTAGCTGATAGCCCCCCCCCCAGTATTCATACTGTATAGTAGCTGATAGCCCCCCAGTATTCATACTGTATAGTAGCTGAAAGCCCCCCCCCCCAGTATTCATACTGTATAGTAGCTGATAGCCCCCCAGTATTCATACTGTATAGTAGCTGATAGCCCCCCCCCCAGTATTCATACTGTATAGTAGCTGATAGCCCCCCAGTATTCATACTGTATAGTAGCTGATAGCCCCCCCCTCCCAGTATTCATACTGTATAGTAGCTGATAGCCCCCCAGTATTCATACTGTATAGTAGCTGATAGCCCCCCCAGTATTCATACTGTATAGTAGCTGATAGCCCCCCCCAGTATTCATACTGTATAGTAGCTGATAGCCCCCCCCAGTATTCATACTGTATAGTAGCTGATAGCCCCCCCCCCAGTATTCATACTGTATAGTAGCTGATAGCCCCCCCCAGTATTCATACTGTATAGTAGCTGATAGCCCCCCCCAGTATTCATACTGTATAGTAGCTGATAGCCCCCCCAGTATTCATACTGTATAGTAGCTGATAGCCCCCCCCAGTATTCATACTGTATAGTAGCTGATAGCCCCCCCCAGTATTCATACTGTATAGTAGCTGATAGCCCCCCCCCAGTATTCATACTGTATAGTAGCTGATAGCCCCCCCCAGTATTCATACTGTATAGTAGCTGATAGCCCCCCCCCCCAGTATTCATACTGTATAGTAGCTGATAGCCCCCCCCCCCCAGTATTCATACTGTATAGTAGCTGATAGCCCCCCCCCCAGTATTCATACTGTATAGTAGCTGATAGCCCCCCAGTATTCATACTGTATAGTAGCTGATAGCCCCCCCCCCAGTATTCATACTGTATAGTAGCTGATAGCCCCCCAGTATTCATTCATACTGTATAGTAGCTGATAGCCCCCCCCAGTATTCAGACTGTATAGTAGCTGATAGCCCCCCCCCCCAGTATTCATACTGTATAGTAGCTGATAGCCCCCCAGTATTCATACTGTATAGTAGCTGATAGCCCCCCCCCCCAGTATTCATACTGTATAGTAGCTGATAGCCCCCCCCCCCAGTATTCATACTGTATAGTAGCTGATAGCCCCCCCCAGTATTCATACTGTATAGTAGCTGATAGCCCCCCAGTATTCATACTGTATAGTAGCTGATAGCCCCCCCCCCAGTATTCATACTGTATAGTAGCTGATAGCCCCCCCCAGTATTCATACTGTATAGTAGCTGATAGCCCCCCAGTATTCATACTGTATAGTAGCTGATAGCCCCCCCCCCCCAGTATTCATACTGTATAGTAGCTGATAGCCCCCCCCCCAGTATTCATACTGTATAGTAGCTGATAGCCCCCCAGTATTCATACTGTATAGTAGCTGATAGCCCCCCCCCCAGTATTCATACTGTATAGTAGCTGATAGCCCCCCAGTATTCATACTGTATAGTAGCTGATAGCCCCCCCCCCCCAGTATTCATACTGTATAGTAGCTGATAGCTCCCCCCAGTATTCATACTGTATAGTAGCTGATAGCCCCCCAGTATTCATACTGTATAGTAGCTGATAGCCCCCCAGTATTCATACTGTATAGTAGCTGATAGCCCCCCCCCAGTATTCATACTGTATAGTAGCTGATAGCCCCCCCCCCAGTATTCATACTGTATAGTAGCTGATAGCCCCCCCCCCCAGTATTCATACTGTATAGTAGCTGATAGCCCCCCAGTATTCATACTGTATAGTAGCTGATAGCCCCCCCAGTATTCATACTGTATAGTAGCTGATAGCCCCCCCCCCCAGTATTCATACTGTATAGTAGCTGATAGCCCCCCCCCCAGTATTCATACTGTATAGTAGCTGATAGCCCCCCCCCCCAGTATTCATACTGTATAGTAGCTGATAGCCCCCCAGTATTCATACTGTATAGTAGCTGATAGCCCCCCCCCCAGTATTCATACTGTATAGTAGCTGATAGCCCCCCCCCCCAGTATTCATACTGTATAGTAGCTGATAGCCCCCCCCCCAGTATTCATACTGTATAGTAGCTGATAGCCCCCCAGTATTCATACTGTATAGTAGCTGATAGCCCCCCCCCAGTATTCATACTGTATAGTAGCTGATAGCCCCCCCCCCCAGTATTCATACTGTATAGTAGCTGATAGCCCCCCAGTATTCATACTGTATAGTAGCTGATAGCCCCCCAGTATTCATACTGTATAGTAGCTGATAGCCCCCCCCAGTATTCATACTGTATAGTAGCTGATAGCCCCCCAGTATTCATACTGTATAGTAGCTGATAGCCCCCCCACCAGTATTCATACTGTATAGTAGCTGATAGCCCCCCCCCCAGTATTCATACTGTATAGTAGCTGATAGCCCCCCCCCCAGTATTCATACTGTATAGTAGCTGATAGCCCCCCCCCCCAGTATTCATACTGTATAGTAGCTGATAGCCCCCCAGTATTCATACTGTATAGTAGCTGATAGCCCCCCCCCCCAGTATTCATACTGTATAGTAGCTGATAGCCCCCCCCCCCAGTATTCATACTGTATAGTAGCTGATAGCCCCCCAGTATTCATACTGTATAGTAGCTGATAGCCCCCCCCCCAGTATTCATACTGTATAGTAGCTGATAGCCCCCCCCCAGTATTCATACTGTATAGTAGCTGATAGCCCCCCCCCCCAGTATTCATACTGTATAGTAGCTGATAGCCCCCCAGTATTCATACTGTATAGTAGCTGATAGCCCCCCAGTATTCATACTGTATAGTAGCTGATAGCCCCCCCCCCCCCCAGTATTCATACTGTATAGTAGCTGATAGCCCCCCCCCCAGTATTCATACTGTATAGTAGCTGATAGCCCCCCAGTATTCATACTGTATAGTAGCTGATAGCCCCCCCCCCCCCAGTATTCATACTGTATAGTAGCTGATAGCCCCCCCCCCAGTATTCATACTGTATAGTAGCTGATAGCCCCCCCCCCCAGTATTCATACTGTATAGTAGCTGATAGCCCCCCAGTATTCATACTGTATAGTAGCTGATAGCCCCCCCCCCCAGTATTCATACTGTATAGTAGCTGATAGCCCCCCCCCCCCAGTATTCATACTGTATAGTAGCTGATAGCCCCCCAGTATTCATACTGTATAGTAGCTGATAGCCCCCCCCCAGTATTCATACTGTATAGTAGCTGATAGCCCCCCAGTATTCATACTGTATAGTAGCTGATAGCCCCCCGTATTCATACTGTATAGTAGCTGATAGCCCCCCCCCCAGTATTCATACTGTATAGTAGCTGATAGCCCCCCCAGTATTCATACTGTATAGTAGCTGATAGCCCCCCCCCCCGTATTCATACTGTATAGTAGCTGATAGCCCCCCATTATTCATACTGTATAGTAGCTGATAGCCCCCCCCCCCCCAGTATTCATACTCTATAGTAGCTGATAGCCCCCCCCCAGTATTCATACTGTATAATAGCTGATAGCCCCCCCAGTATTCATACTGTATAGTAGCATATAGCCCCCCCCTCCCAGTATTCATACTGTATAGTAGCTGATAGCCCCCCAGTATTCATACTGTATAGTAGCTGATAGCCCCCCCAGTATTCATAATGTATAGTAGCTGATAGCCCCCCAGTATTCATAATGTATAGTAGCTGATAGCCCCCCCCCCAGTATTCATACTGTATAGTAGCTGATAGCCCCCCCAGTATTCATACTGTATAGTAGCTGAAAGCCCCCCCCCCCAGTATTCATACTGTATAGTAGCTGATAGCCCCCCAGTATTCATACTGTATAGTAGCTGATAGCCCCCCCCCCAGTATTCATACTGTATAGTAGCTGATAGCCCCCCAGTATTCATACTGTATAGTAGCTGATAGCCCCCCCCTCCCAGTATTCATACTGTATAGTAGCTGATAGCCCCCCAGTATTCATACTGTATAGTAGCTGATAGCCCCCCCAGTATTCATACTGTATAGTAGCTGATAGCCCCCCCCAGTATTCATACTGTATAGTAGCTGATAGCCCCCCCCAGTATTCATACTGTATAGTAGCTGATAGCCCCCCCCCAGTATTCATACTGTATAGTAGCTGATAGCCCCCCCCCCAGTATTCATACTGTATAGTAGCTGATAGCCCCCCCCAGTATTCATACTGTATAGTAGCTGATAGCCCCCCCAGTATTCATACTGTATAGTAGCTGATAGCCCCCCCCAGTATTCATACTGTATAGTAGCTGATAGCCCCCCCCAGTATTCATACTGTATAGTAGCTGATAGCCCCCCCCCCAGTATTCATACTGTATAGTAGCTGATAGCCCCCCCCAGTATTCATACTGTATAGTAGCTGATAGCCCCCCCCCCCAGTATTCATACTGTATAGTAGCTGATAGCCCCCCCCCCAGTATTCATACTGTATAGTAGCTGATAGCCCCCCCCCCAGTATTCATACTGTATAGTAGCTGATAGCCCCCCAGTATTCATACTGTATAGTAGCTGATAGCCCCCCCCCCAGTATTCATACTGTATAGTAGCTGATAGCCCCCCAGTATTCATTCATACTGTATAGTAGCTGATAGCCCCCCCCAGTATTCATACTGTATAGTAGCTGATAGCCCCCCCCCCCAGTATTCATACTGTATAGTAGCTGATAGCCCCCCAGTATTCATACTGTATAGTAGCTGATAGCCCCCCCCCCCAGTATTCATACTGTATAGTAGCTGATAGCCCCCCCCCCCCAGTATTCATACTGTATAGTAGCTGATAGCCCCCCCCAGTATTCATACTGTATAGTAGCTGATAGCCCCCCAGTATTCATACTGTATAGTAGCTGATAGCCCCCCCCCCCAGTATTCATACTGTATAGTAGCTGATAGCCCCCCCCAGTATTCATACTGTATAGTAGCTGATAGCCCCCCCCCCAGTATTCATACTGTATAGTAGCTGATAGCCCCCCAGTATTCATACTGTATAGTAGCTGATAGCCCCCCCCCCCCAGTATTCATACTGTATAGTAGCTGATAGCCCCCCCCCCCCAGTATTCATACTGTATAGTAGCTGATAGCCCCCCCCCAGTATTCATACTGTATAGTAGCTGATAGCCCCCCAGTATTCATACTGTATAGTAGCTGATAGCCCCCCCCCCCAGTATTCATACTGTATAGTAGCTGATAGCCCCCCCCCCAGTATTCATACTGTATAGTAGCTGATAGCCCCCCAGTATTCATACTGTATAGTAGCTGATAGCCCCCCCCCAGTATTCATACTGTATAGTAGCTGATAGCCCCCCCAGTATTCATACTGTATAGTAGCTGATAGCCCCCCCCCCCAGTATTCATACTGTATAGTAGCTGATAGCTCCCCCCAGTATTCATACTGTATAGTAGCTGATAGCCCCCCCAGTATTCATACTGTATAGTAGCTGATAGCCCCCCAGTATTCATACTGTATAGTAGCTGATAGCCCCCCCCCAGTATTCATACTGTATAGTAGCTGATAGCCCCCCCCCCAGTATTCATACTGTATAGTAGCTGATAGCCCCCCCCCCCCCAGTATTCATACTGTATAGTAGCTGATAGCCCCCCAGTATTCATACTGTATAGTAGCTGATAGCCCCCCCCCCAGTATTCATACTGTATAGTAGCTGATAGCCCCCCCCCAGTATTCATACTGTATAGTAGCTGATAGCCCCCCCCAGTATTCATACTGTATAGTAGCTGATAGCCCCCCAGTATTCATACTGTATAGTAGCTGATAGCCCCCCCACCAGTATTCATACTGTATAGTAGCTGATAGCCCCCCCCCCCAGTATTCATACTGTATAGTAGCTGATAGCCCCCCCCCCCAGTATTCATACTGTATAGTAGCTGATAGCCCCCCAGTATTCATACTGTATAGTAGCTGATAGCCCCCCCCCAGTATTCATACTGTATAGTAGCTGATAGCCCCCCAGTATTCATACTGTATAGTAGCTGATAGCCCCCCCCCCCCAGTATTCATACTGTATAGTAGCTGATAGCTCCCCCCAGTATTCATACTGTATAGTAGCTGATAGCCCCCCAGTATTCATACTGTATAGTAGCTGATAGCCCCCCAGTATTCATACTGTATAGTAGCTGATAGCCCCCCCCCAGTATTCATACTGTATAGTAGCTGATAGCCCCCCCCCCAGTATTCATACTGTATAGTAGCTGATAGCCCCCCCCCCCCAGTATTCATACTGTATAGTAGCTGATAGCCCCCCAGTATTCATACTGTATAGTAGCTGATAGCCCCCCCCCAGTATTCATACTGTATAGTAGCTGATAGCCCCCCCCCAGTATTCATACTGTATAGTAGCTGATAGCCCCCCCCAGTATTCATACTGTATAGTAGCTGATAGCCCCCCAGTATTCATACTGTATAGTAGCTGATAGCCCCCCCACCAGTATTCATACTGTATAGTAGCTGATAGCCCCCCCCCCCAGTATTCATACTGTATAGTAGCTGATAGCCCCCCCCCCCAGTATTCATACTGTATAGTAGCTGATAGCCCCCCAGTATTCATACTGTATAGTAGCTGATAGCCCCCCCCCCCCCCAGTATTCATACTGTATAGTAGCTGATAGCCCCCCCCCCCCAGTATTCATACTGTATAGTAGCTGATAGCCCCCCCCCCAGTATTCATACTGTATAGTAGCTGATAGCCCCCCCCCCCCCCCAGTATTCATACTGTATAGTAGCTGATAGCCCCCCAGTATTCATACTGTATAGTAGCTGATAGCCCCCCCCCCCAGTATTCATACTGTATAGTAGCTGATAGCCCCCCCCCCCAGTATTCATACTGTATAGTAGCTGATAGCCCCCCCCCCCAGTATTCATACTGTATAGTAGCTGATAGCCCCCCAGTATTCATACTGTATAGTTGCTGATAGCCCCCCCCCAGTATTCATACTGTATAGTAGCTGATAGCCCCCCCCCTCCCAGTATTCATAGTGTATAGTAGCTGATAGCCCCCCAGTATTCATACTGTATAGTAGCTGATAGCCCCCCAGTATTCATACTGTATAGTAGCTGATAGCCCCCCCCCCCCCAGTATTCATACTGTATATTAGCTGATAGCCCCCCCCCAGTATTCATACTGTATAGTAGCTGATATCCCCCCAGTATTCATACTGTATAGTAGCTGATAGCCCCCCAGTATTCATACTGTATAGTAGCTGATAGCCCCCCAGTATTCATACTGTATAGTAGCTGATAGCCCCCCCCCCCCCAGTATTCATACTGTATAGTAGCTGATAGCCCCCCCAGACATACTCTAATTGTCCCTGAAACCCCACCTTTTCCTTAAAGCATTCTACACCAGACCCTCTCTGGGAAGAGTAGCAGTTGATTTAGGATCATATGGAGAGAAGGATCTGCCCCTCTTTGGGAAGATTAGCAACTGATTTAGGATCATATAGAGGGAAGGATCTGCCCCTCTTTGGGAAGAGTAGCAACTGATTTAGGATCATATAGAGGGAAGGATTTGTCCCTCTTTGGGAAGATTAGCAACTGATTTAGGATCATATAGAGGGAAGGATCTGTCCCTCTTTGGGAAGATTAGCAACTGATTTAGGATCATATGGAGGGAAGGATCTGTCCCTCTTTGGGAAGATTAGCAACTGATTTAGGATCATATAGAGGGAAGGATCTGCCCCTCTTTGGGAAGATTAGCAACTGATTTAGGATCATATAGAGGGAAGGATCTGCCCCTCTTTGGGAAGATTAGCAACTGATTTAGGATCATATAGAGGGAAGGATCTGTCCCTCTTTGGGAAGATTAGCAACTGATTTAGGATCATATAGAGGGAAGGATCTGCCCCTCTTTGGGAAGATTAGCAACTGATTTAGGATCATATAGAGGGAAGGATCTGCCCCTCTTTGGGAAGATTAGCAACTGATTTAGGATCATATAGAGGGAAGGATCTGTCCCTCTTTGGGAAGATTAGCAACTGATTTAGGATCATATAGAGGGAAGGATCTGTCCCTCTTTGGGAAGATTAGCAACTGATTTAGGATCATATAGAGGGAAGGATCTGTCCCTCTTTGGGAAGATTAGCAACTGATTTAGGATCATATAGAGGGAAGGATCTGTCCCTCTTTGGGAAGATTAGCAACTGATTTAGGATCATATGGAGGGAAGGATCTGCCCCTCTTTGGGAAGATTAGCAACTGATTTAGGATCATATAGAGGGAAGGATCTGTCCCTCTTTGGGAAGATTAGCAACTGATTTAGGATCATATAGAGGGAAGGATCTGTCCCTCTTTGGGAAGATTAGCAACTGATTTAGGATCATATGGAGGGAAGGATCTGCCCCTCTTTGGGAAGATTAGCAACTGATTTAGGATCATATAGAGGAAAGGATCTGTCCCTCTTTGGGAAGATTAGCAACTGATTTAGGATCATATAGAGGGAAGGATCTGTCCCTATTTGGGAAGATTAGCAACTGATTTAGGATCATAGGAGTTTGCAAGAAAGGAATTTCACTGTAGTTGTGGATGTGACTTTAAAACTTGAATATGGAGGGTGGGGACCCATGCAGCTCCTAGACAGCTGACCCCCAACCCCCACTAGAACTCTGACCCCTTTTTGTTAATACGATTTTCAGCAAGAGCAAAAGTCTCCTCTATAAAGTCATCCTCTTCTGTCTGTCTGTCTGTCTGTCTGTCTGTCTGTCTGTCTGTCTGTCTGTCTGTCTGTCTGTCCCCAAGGTACCTGACTGACTTTGAGCCGGTTCAGTGTCTGGGTAGAGGAGGATTTGGGGTCGTGTTTGAGGCCCGGAACAAGGTGGATGACTGCAACTACGCTATCAAGAGGATCCGCCTGCCCAACAGGTAACATCATTACAAACAACATCCACCTATGTACCTGTGTCTACTAACCCCACTAGCCTGTGTATTGACCAGGGGGTGATTCTACTAACCCCACTAGCCTGTGTATTGACCAGGGGGTGATTCTACTAACCCCACTAGCCTGTGTATTGACCAGGGGGTGATTCCACTAAACCACTAGCCTGTGTATTGACCAGGGGGTGATTCCACTAAACCACTAGCCTGTGTATTGACCAGGGGGTGATTCCACTAGCCTGTGTATTGACCAGGGGGTGATTCTACTAACCCCACTAG
The DNA here is from genome assembly GCF_964263955.1 of Coregonus lavaretus. Taxonomy (NCBI): domain Eukaryota; kingdom Metazoa; phylum Chordata; class Actinopteri; order Salmoniformes; family Salmonidae; genus Coregonus; species Coregonus lavaretus. The sequence goes on from NW_028158141.1 coordinate 173,572, forward strand.
CCTGTGTATTGACCAGGGGGTGATTCCACTAGCCTGTGTATTGACCAGGGGGTGATTCTACTAGCCTGTGTATTGACCAGGGGGTGATTCCACTAGCCTGTGTATTGACCAGGGGGTGATTCCACTAACCCCACTAGCCTGTGTATTGACCAGGGGGTGATTCCACTAGCCTGTGTATTGACCAGGGGGTGATTCCACTAGCCTGTGTATTGACCAGGGGGTGATTCCACTAGCCTGTGTATTGACCAGGGGGTGATTCTACTAGCCTGTGTATTGACCAGGGGGTGATTCCACTAACCCCACTAGCCTGTGTATTGACCAGGGGGTGATTCCACTAACCCCACTAGCCTGTGTATTGACCAGGGGGTGATTCCACTAGCCCCACTAGCCTGTGTATTGACCAGGGGGTGATTCCACCAGCCTGTGTATTGACCAGGGGGTGATTCCACTAGCCTGTGTATTGACCAGGGGGTGATTCCACCAGCCTGTGTATTGACCAGGGGGTGATTCCACTAACCCCACTAGCCTGTGTATTGACCAGGGGGTGATTCTACTAGCCTGTGTATTGACCAGGGGGTGATTCCACTAACCTGTGTATTGACCAGGGGGTGATTCCACTAGCCTGTGTATTGACCAGGGGGTGATTCCACTAGCCTGTGTATTGACCAGGGGGTGATTCCACCAGCCTGTGTATTGACCAGGGGGTGATTCCACTAGCCTGTGTATTGACCAGGGGGTGATTCCACTAGCCTGTGTATTGACCAGGGGGTGATTCCACCAGCCTGTGTATTGACCAGGGGGTGATTCCACTAAACCACTAGCCTGTGTATTGACCAGGGGGTGATTCCACTAACCCCACTAGCCTGTGTATTGACCAGGGGGTGATTCTACTAGCCTGTGTATTGACCAGGGGGTGATTCCACCAGCCTGTGTATTGACCAGGGGGTGATTCCACTAGCCTGTGTATTGACCAGGGGGTGATTCCACCAGCCTGTGTATTGACCAGGGGGTGATTCCACTAAACCACTAGCCTGTGTATTGACCAGGGGGTGATTCCACTAACCCCACTAGCCTGTGTATTGACCAGGGGGTGATTCCACTAGCCTGTGTATTGACCAGGGGGTGATTCCACTAGCCTGTGTATTGACCAGGGGGTGATTCCACTAACCCCACTAGCCTGTGTATTGACCAGGGGGTGATTCCACTAACCTGTGTATTGACCAGGGGGTGATTCTACTAACCTGTGTATTGACCAGGGGGTGATTCCACTAGCCTGTGTATTGACCAGGGGGTGATTCCACTAGCCTGTGTATTGACCAGGGGGTGATTCCACTAACCCCACTAGCCTGTGTATTGACCAGGGGGTGATTCCACTAAACCACTAGCCTGTGTATTGACCAGGGGGTGATTCCACTAAACCACTAGCCTGTGTATTGACCAGGGGGTGATTCCACTAACCCCACTAGCCTGTGTATTGACCAGGGGGTGATTCCACTAGCCTGTGTATTGACCAGGGGGTGATTCCACTAACCTGTGTATTGACCAGGGGGTGATTCCACTAGCCTGTGTATTGACCAGGGGGTGATTCCACTAGCCTGTGTATTGACCAGGGGGTGATTCCACTAACCCCACTAACCTGTGTATTGACCAGGGGGTGATTCTACTAACCCCACTAGCCTGTGTATTGACCAGGGGGTGATTCCACTAACCCCACTAACCTGTGTATTGACCAGGGGGTGATTCTACTAACCCCACTAGCCTGTGTATTGACCAGGGGGTGATTCTACTAACCCCACTAGCCTGTGTATTGACCAGGGGGTGATTCTACTAGCCTGTGTATTGACCAGGGGGTGATTCCACCAGCCTGTGTATTGACCAGGGGGTGATTCCACTAGCCTGTGTATTGACCAGGGGGTGATTCCACTAACCCCACTAACCTGTGTATTGACCAGGGGGTGATTCCACCAGCCTGTGTATTGACCAGGGGGTGATTCCACTAACCCCACTAGCCTGTGTATTGACCAGGGGGTGATTCCACCAGCCTGTGTATTGACCAGGGGGTGATTCCACCAGCCTGTGTATTGACCAGGGGGTGATTCTACTAGCCTGTGTATTGACCAGGGGGTGATTCCACCAGCCTGTGTATTGACCAGGGGGTGATTCCACTAACCCCACTAGCCTGTGTATTGACCAGGGGGTGATTCTACTAGCCTGTGTATTGACCAGGGGGTGATTCCACTAGCCTGTGTATTGACCAGGGGGTGATTCCACTAGCCTGTGTATTGACCAGGGGGTGATTCCACTAGCCTGTGTATTGACCAGGGGGTGATTCTACTAACCCCACTAGCCTGTGTATTGACCAGGGGGTGATTCTACTAGCCTGTGTATTGACCAGGGGGTGATTCTACTAGCCTGTGTATTGACCAGGGGGTGATTCCACTAGCCTGTGTATTGACCAGGGGGTGATTCTACTAGCCTGTGTATTGACCAGGGGGTGATTCCACCAGCCTGTGTATTGACCAGGGTGTCTTCAACCCAACAGAGAGCTAGCCAGGGAGAAGGTGATGCGAGAGGTGAAGGCTCTTGCCAAGCTCGAACACCCAGGGATCATCCGTTACTTCAACGCCTGGCAGGAGAGCCCCCCAGAGGGCTGGCAGGAGGGCCAGGACCAGCGCTGGCTGGAGGAGAGGTAGGAACTATAACCGTGTAACACCAGGCAGGAGAGCCCCCCAGAGGGCTGGCAGGAGGGCCAGGACCAGCGCTGGCTGGAGGAGAGGTAGGAACCATAATGATGTTACACCAGGTAGGAACTATAACCGTGTAACACCAGGCAGGAGAGCCCCCCAGAGGGCTGGCAGGAGGGCCAAGACCAGCGCTGGCTGGAGGAGAGGTAGGAACCATAATGATGTTACACCAGGTAGGAACTATAACCGTGTAACACCAGGCAGGAGAGCCCCCCAGAGGGCTGGCAGGAGGGCCAAGACCAGCGCTGGCTGGAGGAGAGGTAGGAACCATAATGATGTTACACCAGGTAGGAACTATAACCGTGTAACACCAGGCAGGAGAGCCCCCCAGAGGGCTGGCAGGAGGGCCAGGACCAGCGCTGGCTGGAGGAGAGGTAGGAACCATAATGATGTTACACCAGGTAGGAACTATAACCGTGTAACACCAGGCAGGAGAGCCCCCCCTAAGGGCTGGCAGGAGGACATTTTTGTCTGCCATGATTGTCATCAGAAATCGCCAGCTTTTAATTGAGTGAGAGTCACAGCTATGTTTGTAGAACTCCTTGTTTCTTGGCTCCATCTTGTTTTAATGATGGTTGAAACCATTTCCATTCCTAATGTTGAAGTTTATAAAGTAATATAATAATATTTCTCTCTCTCTCTCAGCACTACCGACTGGCCACAGAGCTCCCCCGACCACATGGAGGTGCTGTCTGTCAAAGTGCCCATCTCTTCTGTGTCTGGGCTGGGCGGGGCCTTCATCACTGACCACGACCAATCCATGCTCTTCAGCTCCGCAGGCGGGGCCATGGGATTTGGCGGTGGGGCTATGGACTTCAGAGTCGGGTCTGACCTCCCCTTCCCACTTCTGAATGGTCAGGACAGTATGATGTCAGAGCTGGATAGCCAACCAGACCCGGAGGCCTCGGCTTCAGACACGCCCCACTCCTTTGAGCTGTGCCCCCCCCGCGGCCCCAGCGACTGCACCTCGTCCTCTTTCGACATCGTGTTCGAGGACTCAGGCTGCGACCGCGACGCCGACCCCGACCCTGAGGTCACGACCCCCTCAGGAGCCTCTGGATTGGCCAGTCCCCCGCTCACTGAGAAGGCTATCCCCTCCTCCTCCCACACCAGAGGAGCAGACCCTCTCCCCGTACCCACCATACCCTCCTCTCCCTCTATCCCTTCCTCCTCCTCCCACACCAGAGGAGCAGACCCTCTCCCCGTACCCACCATACCCTCCTCTACCTCTATCCCTTCCTCCTCCTCTCCTCCACGCCCCACCTCCCTCTCCCTCTGCCTGGTCCCCAGCCCCTCCCGGACCCCCCCAGCCCCGCGGCCCCAGCCCTCTCCTAAGGTGTACCTGTAATCCAGATGCAGCTGTGTCGTAAAGACACCTTGAAGGATTGGATGTCTCAGAGATGTCTGCCTGAACAAAGGGAACATTCTCAGTGTCTGGGCATATTTCTGCAGATCTCAGAGGCCGTTCACTTCCTCCATAACAAGGGCCTGATGCACAGAGATCTCAAGGTGAGAACATAGACACAGATACACACACGCAACGGACACACACTCCCACACAATCCCCAACCCCCCCCCCGACCAGTTACTAACTCTCCTCTCCTCTTTCTCTCTCTCTCTCTCTCTCTCTCTCTCTTCTCTTCTCTCTCTCTCTCTCTCTCTCTCTCTCTCTCTCTCTCTCTCTCTCTCTGTCTCTCTCTCTCTCTCTCTCTCTCTCTCTCTGTCTCTCTCTCTCTCTCTCTCTCTCTCTCTCTCTCTCTCTCTCCTCTCTTCTCCTCTCCTCTCCCCCTCCTCCTCCCTCTTCTCTCTCTCTCTCCTCTCTTCTCCTCTCCTCTCTCCCCCTCCTCCTCTCTCCTCTCTCTCTCTCTCTCTCTCTCTCTCTCTCTCTCTCTCTCTCTCTCTCTCTCTTCTCTCTCTCTCCTCTCCTCTCTCCCCCCTCCTCTCTCTCTCTCTCTCTCCTCTCTTTCTCCTCTCCTCTCTCCCCCTCCTCCTCTCTCCTCTCTCTCTCTCTCTCTCTCTCTCGCTCTCTCTCTCTCTCTCTCCTCTCTTCTCCTCTCCTCTCTCCCCCTCCTCCTCTCTCCTCTCTCTCTTCTCTCTCTCTCTCTCTCTCTCTCGCTCTCTCTCTCTCTCTCCTCTCTTCTCCTCTCCTCTCTCCCCTCCTCCTCTCTCCTCTCTCTCTCTCTCCTCTCTTCTCCTCTCTCCTCTCTCTCTCTCTCTCTCTCTCTCTCTCTCCTCTCTCTCTCTCTCTCTCTCTCTCTCTCTCTCTCTCTCCTCTCTTCTCCTCTCCTCTCTCCCCTCCTCCTCTCTCTCTCTCTCTCTCCTCTCTTCTCCTCTCCTCTCCCCCTCCTCTCTCTCCTCTCTCTCTTCTCTCTCTCTCTCTCGCTCTCTCTCTCTCTCTCTCCTCTCTTCTCCTCTCCTCTCTCCCCCTCCTCCTCTCTCTCTCTCTCTCTCTCTCTCTCTCTCTCTCTCTCTCTCTCTCTCTCTCCCCCTCCTCTCCTCTCTCCCCCCTCCTCTCTCCTCCAGCCCTCCAATATCTTCTTTACAGTGGATGATGTGGTGAAGGTTGGAGACTTTGGTCTGGTGACAGCCATGGACCAGGAAGATGATGAGGATGAACCAGGACCCTTGACCCCCATGCCCAGCTATGCCCGTCACACCGGACAAGTTGGCACCAAACTATACATGAGCCCAGAACAGGTAAGGCCAAACACACACTACATGTCTACATGTATGTGGACATCTCGTCGAACATCTCATTCCAAAATCATGGGCATTAATATGGAGTTGGTCCCCCCTTTGCTGCTATAACAGCCTCCACTCTTCTGGGAAGGCTTTCCACTAGATGTTGGAACATTGCTGCAGGGACTGACTTGTTGGAAAGGTGGCATCCTATGACGGTGCCACGTTGATAGTCAGTAAGCTCTTCAGTAAGGCCATTCTACTGCCAATGTTTGTCTATGGAGATTGCATGGCTGTGTGCTTGATTTTATATATTGTCAGCAACGGGTTTCTGAAATAGCCAAATCCACTAATTTGAAGGGCTGTCCACATACTGCTGTATATATCATGTACATATTTAATCACACTCCCAGGATTCCCTGGGTCATCCTGTTTCACCCTGTCCTGGTCCATCCTGGTCCATCCTGGTTTATCCTGGTTTACCCTGTCCTGGTTCACCCTGTCCTGGTTCATCCTGGTTCACCCTGTCCTGGTTCACCCTGTCCTGGTTCATCCTGGTCCACCCTGTCCTGGTCCATCCTGGTTCACCCTGGTTTATCCTGGTTTACCCTGTCCTGGTTCACCCTTTTTGGTTCACCCTGTTCTGGTTCATCCTGGTTCACCCTGTCCTGGTTCATCCTGGTCTGGTTCATCCTGGTTCACCCTGTCCTGGTTCACCCTGTTCTGGTTCATCCTGGTTCACCCTGGTCTGGTTCATCCTGGTTCACCCTGTCCTGGTTCATCCTGGTTCACCCTGTCCTGGTTCATCCTGGTTCACCCTGTCCTGGTTCATCCTGGTTCACCCTGTCCTGGTTCATCCTGGTTCACCCTGTCCTGGTTCATCCTGGTTCACCCTGGTTTATCCTGGTTTACCCTGTCCTGGTTCACCCTTTTTGGTTCACCCTGTTCTGGTTCATCCTGGTTCACCCTGTTCTGGATCATCCTGGTTCACCCTGTCCTGGTTCATCCTGGTTCACCCTGTTCTGGTTCATCCTGGTTCACCCTGTCCTGGTTCATCCTGGTTCACCCTGTCCTGGTTCACCCTGGTCTGGTTCATCCTGGTTCACCCTGTCCTGGTTCATCCTGGTCTGGTTCATCCTGGTTCACCCTGTCCTGGTCCATCCTGGTTCACCCTGTCCTGGTTCATCCTGGTTCACCCTGGTCTGGTCCATCCTGGTTCACCCTGTCCTGGTTCATCCTGGTTCACCCTGGTCTGGTTCATCCTGGTTCACCCTGTCCTGGTTCATCCTGGTTCACCCTGTCCTGGTTCATCCTGGTTCACCCTGGTCTGGTCCATCCTGGTTCACCCTGTCCTGGTTCATCCTGGTTCACCCTGGTCTGGTTCATCCTGGTTCACCCTGTCCTGGTTCACCCTGTCCTGGTTCATCCTGGTTCACCCTGTCCTGGTTCATCCTGGTTCACCCTGGTCTGGTTCATCCTGGTTCACCCTGGTCTGGTTCATCCTGGTTCACCCTGGTCTGGTTCATCCTGGTTCACCCTGTCCTGGTTCATCCTGGTTCACCCTGGTCTGGTTCATCCTGGTTCACCCTGTCCTGGTTCACCCTGGTCTGGTTCACCCTGTCCTGGTTCATCCTGGTCTGGTTCATCCTGGTTCACCCTGGTCTGGTCCATCCTGGTTCACCCTGTCCTAGTATATGTAATATATATTTTAGATTGGTAAACTGTCTGTCTGGTAACTCCTACTATTAGACTCGTAGAGCTGTGTAGAGCTGTAACCGAGATGTCTATCTGTTACCCTGAACTGTGCAGTCTTATAGATTAGAGATGTTTACCCTAACCTTCCTCTCTCTCCTCTCCAGTTGTCTGGTAACCTGTACTCTCACAAAGTGGACATCTACTCTCTGGGTCTGATCCTGTTTGAACTGCTCTGTCCCTTCAGGACACAGATGGAGAGAGTCAGGGTGAGTAGTGCCACAGTATTGTCTATGGTATGTTATATATAGACTGACTGAAGTTATATATTGTCTATGGTATCATGTTGATCTCCAGACTCTAACTGAAGTTATATATTGTCTATGGTATCATGTTGATCTATAGACTGACTGAAGTTATATATTGTCTATGGTATCATGTTGATCTCCAGACTCTAACTGAAGTTATATATTGTCTATGGTATCATGTTGATCTCCAGACTCTAACTGAAGTTATATATTGTCTATGGTATCATGTTGATCTCCAGACTCTAACTGAAGTTATATATTGTCTATGGTATCATGTTGATCTCCAGACTCTAACTGAAGTTATATATTGTCTATGGTATCATGTTGATCTCCAGACTCTAACTGAAGTTATATATTGTCTATGGTATCATGTTGATCTCCAGACTCTAACTGAAGTTATATATTGTCTATGGTATCATGTTGATCTCCAGACTCTAACTGAAGTTATATATTGTCTATGGTATCATGTTGATCTCCAGACTCTAACTGAAGTTATATATTGTCTATGGTATCATGTTGATCTCCAGACTCTAACTGAAGTTATATATTGTCTATGGTATCATGTTGATCTCCAGACTCTAACTGAAGTCCGAGGGCTGCAGTTTCCTGCTGTCTTTTCCAAGAACAACGTCCAGGAGGTAAGTAGTGTTTCTCTGCTGTGTGTCTGGCTCCTCCTACTGTCTCTGGCTCCTCCTACTGTCTCTGGCTCCTCCTACTGTCTCTGGCTCCTCCTACTGTCTCTGCTGTGTGTCTGGCTCCTCCTACTGTCTCTGCTGTGTGTCTGGCTCCTCCTACTGTCTCTGGCTCCTCCTACTGTCTCTGGCTCCTCCTACTGTCTCTGCTGTGTGTCTGGCTCCTCCTACTGTCTCTGGCTCCTCCTACTGTCTCTGGCTCCTCCTACTGTCTCTGCTGTGTGTCTGGCTCCTCCTACTGTCTCTGCTGTGTGTCTGGCTCCTCCTACTGTCTCTGGCTCCTCCTACTGTCTCTGCTGTGTGTCTGGCTCCTCCTACTGTCTCTGGCACCTCCTACTGTCTCTGGCTCCTCCTACTGTCTCTGCTGTGTGTCTGGCTCCTCCTACTGTCTCTGGCTCCTCCTACTGTCTCTGGCTCCTCCTACTGTCTCTGCTGTGTGTCTGGCTCCTCCTACTGTCTCTGGCTCCTCCTACTGTCTCTGGCTCCTCCTACTGTATATGGCTCCTCCTACTGTCTCTGGCTCCTCCTACTGTCTCTGGCTCCTCCTACTGTCTCTGCTGTGTGTCTGGCTCCTCCTACTGTCTCTGCTGTGTGTCTGGCTCCTCCTACTGTCTCTGGCTCCTCCTACTGTCTCTGCTGTGTGTCTGGCTCCTCCTACTGTCTCTGGCACCTCCTACTGTCTCTGGCTCCTCCTACTGTCTCTGGCTCCTCCTACTGTCTCTGCTGTGTGTCTGGCTCCTCCTACTGTCTCTGCTGTGTGTCTGGCTCCTCCTACTGTCTCTGGCTCCTCCTACTGTCTCTGGCTCCTCCTACTGTCTCTGCTGTGTGTCTGGCTCCTCCTACTGTCTCTGGCTCCTCCTACTGTCTCTGGCTCCTCCTACTGTATATGGCTCCTCCTACTGTCTCTGGCTCCTCCTACTGTCTCTGGCTCCTCCTACTGTCTCTGCTGTGTGTCTGGCTCCTCCTACTATCTCTGGCTCCTCCTACTGTCTCTGGCTCCTCCTACTGTCTCTGCTGTGTGTCTGGCTCCTCCTACTATCTCTGGCTCCTCCTACTGTCTCTGGCTCCTCCTACTGTCTCTGGCTCCTCCTACTGTCTCTGGCTCCTCCTACTGTCTCTGGCACCTCCTACTGTCTCTGCTGTGTGTCTGGCTCCTCCTACTGTCTCTGGCTCCTCCTACTGTCTCTGGCACCTCCTACTGTCTCTGCTGTGTGTCTGGCTCCTCCTACTGTCTCTGGCTCCTCCTACTGTCTCTGGCTCCTCCTACTGTCTCTGCTGTGTGTCTGGCTCCTCCTACTGTCTCTGGCTCCTCCTACTGTCTCTGGCTACTCCTACTGTCTCTGGCTCCTCCTACTGTCTCTGGCTCCTCCTACTGTCTCTGGCACCTCCTACTGTCTCTGCTGTGTGTCTGGCTCCTCCTACTGTCTCTGGCTCCTCCTACTGTCTCTGGCACCTCCTACTGTCTCTGCTGTGTGTCTGGCTCCTCCTACTATCTCTGGCTCCTCCTACTGTCTATGGCTCCTCCTACTGTCTCTGCTGTGTGTCTGGCTCCTCCTACTGTCTCTGGCTCCTCCTACTGTCTCTGGCTCCTCCTACTGTCTCTGGCTCCTCCTACTGTCTCTGGCTCCTCCTACTGTCTCTGGCTCCTCCTACTGTCTCTGGCTCCTCCTACTGTCTCTGCTGTGTGTCTGGCTCCTCCTACTATCTCTGGCTCCTCCTACTGTCTCTGGCTCCTCCTACTGTCTCTGCTGTGTGTCTGGCTCCTCCTACTGTCTCTGGCTCCTCCTACTGTCTCTGGCTCCTCCTACTGTCTCTGGCACCTCCTACTGTCTCTGCTGTGTGTCTGGCTCCTCCTACTGTCTCTGGCTCCTCCTACTGTCTCTGGCACCTCCTACTGTCTCTGCTGTGTGTCTGGCTCCTCCTACTGTCTCTGGCTCCTCCTACTGTCTCTGGCTCCTCCTACTGTCTCTGCTGTGTGTCTGCTTCTATCTCCAGGTCAAAAAGGAGAATTAAATAAAAGGTGAAAACACTGTTCCAAAGCTTGATACAATAATATCATAGATGGAATAAAATACATGTACTATTCTTAAGAAATGAATAAGTATTTTATATGATCAGTTGGGTGTGTTTTTGTGATTGATCAGTTCATGTTTAGATGATCATGAAGTGTGTGTGGTGTCATGAACCCTGACGTGCCTCCTCTCCTGTGTCCTCTAGCTGGGCATGGTCCGTAGCATGTTGTCCCGTAACCCGGCCGAGCGTCCCGAGGCCGCTGACATCACAGAGGAGCCTCTGTTTCAGGAACTGGAAGTCCCGTGTCGCCAGGCGGTCCGACAACGATCCCGGACATACAGCGCCTCGTCTGCTGGATGGCCTGCACGTACCTCTACTGCTTCCTCCTGAACACACACACACACACACACACACACACACACACACACACACACACACACACACACACCAGTCTCCTCTGCTCCCCCATCACACCAGTCTACTGCCTGACGTATATTATATGTAATTGTCTATGAAGAGCAGTTACTGAAGATACCATTCAGCCAGTCAACTCTCCAAAACTCTCCCTTCTCCCTCCTAAACACCACCAAAGAGACCCTGTATGACGTCTGTCTCTCACATCGTTCCCACCAGTAACCTACTACTGTATCCATCTCTCCCTCGTGCTGAACCCTGTACCATATCTACAGGACACCCTGTCCTAACATGAATGTCCTTAACAACTCGTAACTGGAGGCTGAGAACTGGAGGCTGAGAACTGGAGGCTGAGAACTGGAGGCTGAGAACTGGAGGCTGAGAACTGGAGGCTGAGAACTGGAGGCTGAGACAGACATGCCTGACTTGGGAGAAAATCATTTTCCTGCTTGTTCTGTTTGAGATAATGAGATGTCTTGCTTAGGCCTTAAGAGGTTTGGGAGGTGTTTAACTGCCTTGGGGGTTTGGGAATGAGAGGAGGGGGTTTGGGAATGAGAGGAGGGGGTTTGGGAATGAGAGGAGGGGGTTTGGGAATGAGAGGAGGGGGTTTGGGAATGAGAGGAGGGGGTTTGGGAATGAGAGGAGGGGGTTTGGGAGTGAGAGGAGGGGGTTTGGGAATGAGAGGAGGGGGTTTGGGAATGAGAGGAGGGGGTTTGGGAATGAGAGGAGGGGGTTTGGGAATGAGAGGAGGGGGTTTGGGAATGAGAGGAGGGGGTTTGGGAATGCATCATATATGTGACCTGCCTTGGACCTGGGGACCTGCTCTGCTCTCTACTAGAATGAATGGGTGGTGCTGGGTCACGTTACTATAGCAACTATGATGGGAACCAGAGGGGTGGATGTACCATGCTGTCAGGACTGAGTTCCTCTATCTTATTTTGTGTAAAAGTTAAAAAGTAAACTGTTTAAGTTGCTAGAGATGGACAATGATTTCCCTAAATATACTCCCTGACAATTTTGTAAATAAGTTTACAAAAAAGTCCGTTTATTTTATGTAGATAAAAGGGAAGGTGTGATCACACCTGTGTATATACTGACTGAGACTGGAATAAGGTTCCATTGCTTTGGACATGACACTGACACAGAATGAAGCGTTATGATGTCTGGTGACTGGTAGAGAGATGATAGCTGCACTTTATCGCTAGCTGGATGTGATCTGGTCTGTAAGCCTGGAGGATGTGATCTGGTCTGTAAGCCTGGAGGATGTGATCTGGTCTGTAAGCCTGGAGGATGTGATCTGGTCTGTAAGCCTGGAGGATGTGATCTGGTCTGTAAGCCTGGAGGATGTGATCTGGTCTGTAAGCCTGGAGGATGTGATCTGGTCTGTAAGCCTGGAGGATGTGATCTGGTCTCTAAGCCTGGAGGATGTGATCTGGTCTGTAAGCCTGGAGGATGTGATCTGGTCTGTAAGCCTGGAGGATGTGATCTGGTCTGTAAGCCTGGAGGATACTGTCATAGACATTACTCTTTCTATCTTGGAAACAGATAGCCGGATTCACTCCGATCACGTTTGGTCCGCTCTGCACGTTTTAAAGGCAATGTTCCCATGTTTGCGGAGACCACATTCACGGAAAACACTGCGTATGTTGGCTTAATTAGAAATGGCCTTTAAATGTTAATCGCTCTATAACGCGGATCTTCCGCAGTCCATATTTAATTTAGGCCCTAAACAAGTATGAACTGATTCTCAGTTGAGGAGGACCTCCCAATATGTTGGGCCTGACACCTTTCATTATGTGACTATGTGATAAACGCCATGTTTTCCCATCTGGACAGGAGAGCAGAGCTTTACAAAAGGCTTATGAAGTCCCTGTTACTCTTGTCACTGATAATTGTAATGTACTCTAATTATTGACTTATCGATTGTACTTTTTCTAATGATTTTTTGAAAAGGTTCTTTGATATAATGCAATCCTGCAAGCTTTTTTTGATTACTGTAAAGTTCGTTTTGTCTTTGACTGATGTAGGAAAAGAAGCTGATGAATTTACAACAGCAGAGATCTGGTTCTGTTGAGTGGAGATGAGAGGTAGATCTGGTTCTGTTGAGTGGAGATGAGAGGTAGATCTGGTTCTGTTGAGTGGAGATGAGAGGTAGATCTGGTTCTGTTGAGTGGAGATGAGAGGTAGATCTGGTTCTGTTGAGTGGAGATGAGATGTAGATCTGGTTCTGTTGAGTGGAGATGAGAGGTAGATCTGGTTCTGTTGAGTGGAGATGAGAGGTAGATCTGGTTCTGTTGAGTGGAGATGAGAGGTAGATCTGGTTCTGTTGAGTGGAGATGAGAGGTAGATCTGGTTCTGTTGAGTGGAGATGAGAGGTAGATCTGGTTCTGTTGAGTGGAGATGAGGTAGATCTGGTTCTGTTGAGTGGAGATGAGAGGTAGATCTGGTTCTGTTGAGTGGAGATGAGAGGTAGATCTGGTTCTGTTGAGTGGAGATGAGAGGTAGATCTGGTTCTGTTGAGTGGAGTTGAGAGGTAGATCTGGTTCTGTTGAGTGGAGATGATAGGTAGATCTGGTTCTGTTGAGTGGAGATGAGAGGTAGATCTGGTTCTGTTGAGTGGAGATGAGAGGTAGATCTGGTTCTGTGGAGTTGAGAGGTAGATCTGGTTCTGTTGAGTGGAGATGAGAGGTAGATCTGGTTCTGTTGAGTGGAGATGAGAGGTAGATCTGGTTCTGTTGAGTGGAGTTGAGAGGTAGATCTGGTTCTGTTGAGTGGAGATGAGAGGTAGATCTGGTTCTGTTGAGTGGAGATGAGAGGTAGATCTGGTTCTGTTGAGTGGAGATGAGAGAAAGTCTGCTGAGGTTTGCAGTCAAAATAAAATGTTCTTCTTTTTTTTATATAACCCAAACTGGGGTGTATTCACTAGGAGCCAAATGGAACCAATAAGGCCGAAACAGGGAGTGACCTAGCTGAACTTAACTTAAAACATTTTTGCTATGGTGTACACTACTGAATACACCCTGGTTTAAATGTTCAGACTAGATCAGGTTCTGACGATGTATAACCTTTTTCCTTTGACCTACTGAATCGGAGTTGCCAGCAAAAGGGGTTGTTTTATTTTTATGAATGTTTTATGGACTGTGAAGGAATTACAGTTCTCTGACTCTGCCTTCAAACTCAGAGAACATCTGCAGCAAGTACCTAAAATGTATTTATGTCTGTCTGCAATCAAGAGTATCCAAGAACTTTAGATAATACTGTCATCTCTGCTTTTAGTTCTAGGAGTTGTTTTTAAATGACAACTATAGTTGAATTAGTTTATAAGATCGTTATCTAACAGATATCAAATAGGCTCTGATGGGTTTTTCTGTCTCTCTTCCATTCTCCCTCTCCTCTTCTCTCCTCCCTTGTTTCCCTGGATGTCTGGTTCACTTCCAGTTCTGCACCTCTGACCCCTAACCCATGTCCTCTAACCTTTGACCTGTAGTTAAATCTATCTGTCCATCTGATCTGGCGATGATGTAAATATGTTTATTTGTTTTATTTATGTTTAATGCCGAAATCAATCAGTTTTGGGTTGGTGGTACATATATAAATATATGATGAATGTACTTCGTCCCATGAAGTGCGTTGAAATATGGTGACTTCTTCCAAGTCTTGCGTTTAATAAACACTTCTATTACATTTGTAAAGTTTAGTGTGTTTTGGCGTGTTTTTGTTCCTGTGTGTTGTGTGTGTTGGGTCCTGTTTCAGACACCCTGAGCCGGCTGCCAGGCAGTGGTCGTACGCTGTGGGTACCTGCTACCCTTTCATAGGCAAAAACCTGGAAGAGCAGATGTAACCATTGTGGACATCTGCTGAGACCCTGGCCTCAGAACAGAGAGCTAAGGAATGACAATTTCCAGCGCATTGTGGCGCCATAAATAAACAAGTGGTCCAGTTCAGGTGTCATTAGGCTGTTTCTGGTCCAGCCCCGAACCTTTTGATGCCCCCCCCCTCCAATAAAGTGTATTTTTAAATGTGTTATTTCAATCTGATATGAGTTTCCATAACATTTGCTATGCAGTATTTAAAATACAATACTGCACAAGGCAGTAGTGGGGTTGTCACTAGTTAACACGACCACAGTCATAATTATGGCTAAACTCCGTCCATTTCTACAGTTTATCTCCTTAAAATCTGATTTTAAACCTAACCCTAACCCCACTGCTAGCCTTATGCCTAACCCTTGCATTAAGACCAAAAAGCATTTTCTTTGAGTTTTTCATGTTTGACTTTGCGGCTGTGTTATCTAGTGGAAAGCCAGTAGTAGCCACTGCAGGAAGCCCCTGGAGGGATGCGGAGGCTGCTGTGATTGGTCAAGATTTCACAACGCAGTGGAATGCCAGTGTCCCTTGATTGATTGGTGGTAGCTAACTAGCTAACGTTAGTCTGCCTCAGCATAAGGGTTGGTGGTAGCTAACTAGCTAACGTTAGTCTGCCTCAGCAGAGGGTTGGTGGTAGCTAACTAGCTAACGTTAGTCTGCCTCAGCATAAGGGTTGGTGGTAGCTAACTAGCTAACGTTAGTCTGCCTCAGCAGAGGGTTGGTGGTAGCTAACTAGCTAACGTTAGTCTGCCTCAGCATAAGGGTTGGTGGTAGCTAACTAGCTAACGTTAGTCTGCCTCAGCAGAGGGTTTGTGGTAGCTAACTAGCTAACGTTAGTCTGCCTCAGCAGAGGGTTGGTGGTAGCTAACTAGCTAACGTTAGTCTGCCTCAGCATAAGGGTTGGTGGTAGCTAACTAGCTAACGTTAGTCTGCCTCAGCAGAGGGTTGGTGGTAGCTAACTAGCTAACGTTAGTCTGCCTCAGCAGAGGGTTTGTGGTAGCTAACTAGCTAACGTTAGTCTGCCTCAGCATAAGGGTTGGTGGTAGCTAACTAGCTAACGTTAGTCTGCCTCAGCATAAGGGTTGGTGGTAGCTAACTAGCTAACGTTAGTCTGCCTCAGCAGAGGGTTGGTGGTAGCTAACTAGCTAACGTTAGTCTGCCTCAGCATAAGGGTTGGTGGTAGCTAACTAGCTAACGTTAGTCTGCCTCAGCAGAGGGTTTGTGGTAGCTAACTAGCTAACGTTAGTCTGCCTCAGCAGAGGGTTTGTGGTAGCTAACTAGCTAACGTTAGTCTGCCTCAGCAGAGGGTTTGTGGTAGCTAACTAGCTAACGTTAGTCTGCCTCAGCAGAGGGTTGGTGGTAGCTAACTAGCTAACGTTAGTCTGCCTCAGCATAAGGGTTGGTGGTAGCTAACTAGCTAACGTTAGTCTGCCTCAGCAGAGGGTTGGTGGTAGCTAACTAGCTAACGTTAGTCTGCCTCAGCAGAGGGTTTGTGGTAGCTAACTAGCTAACGTTAGTCTGCCTCAGCATAAGGGTTGGTGGTAGCTAACTAGCTAACATTAGTCTGCCTCAGCAGAGGGTTGGTGGTAGCTAACTAGCTAACGTTAGTCTGCCTCAGCATAAGGGTTGGTGGTAGCTAACTAGCTAACGTTAGTCTGCCTCAGCAGAGGGTTGGTGGTAGCTAACTAGCTAACGTTAGTATGCCTCAGCATAAGGGTTGGTGGTAGCTAACTAGCTAACGTTAGTCTGCCTCAGCAGAGGGTTGGTGGTAGCTAACTAGCTAACGTTAGTCTGCCTCAGCAGAGGGTTGGTGGTAGCTAACTAGCTAACGTTAGTCTGCCTCAGCAGAGGGTTGGTGGTAGCTAACTAGCTAACGTTAGTCTGCCTCAGCAGAGGGTTGGTGGTAGCTAACTAGCTAACGTTAGTCTGCCTCAGCAGAGGGTTGGTGGTAGCTAACTAGCTAACGTTAGTCTGCCTCAGCATAAGGGTTGGTGGTAGCTAACTAGCTAACGTTAGTCTGCCTCAGCAGAGGGTTGGTGGTAGCTAACTAGCTAACGTTAGTCTGCCTCAGCAGAGGGTTGGTGGTAGCTAACTAGCTAACGTTAGTCTGCCTCAGCAGAGGGTTGGTGGTAGCTAACTAGCTAACGTCAGTCTGCCTCAGCAGAGGGTTTGTGGTAGCTAACTAGCTAACGTTAGTCTGCCTCAGCATAAGGGTTGGTGGTAGCTAACTAGCTAACGTTAGTCTGCCTCAGCAGAGGGTTGGTGGTAGCTAACTAGCTAACGTTAGTCTGCCTCAGCAGAGGGTTTGTGGTAGCTAACTAGCTAACGTTAGTCTGCCTCAGCAGAGGGTTGGTGGTAGCTAACTAGCTAACGTTAGTCTGCCTCAGCAGAGGGTTTGTGGTAGCTAACGTTAGTCTGCCTCAGCAGAGGGTTTGTGGTAGCTAACTAGCTAACGTTAGTCTGCCTCAGCAGAGGGTTGGTGGTAGCTAACTAGCTAACGTTAGTCTGCCTCAGCAGAGGGTTGGTGGTAGCTAACTAGCTAACGTCAGTCTGCCTCAGCAGAGGGTTGGTGGTAGCTAACTAGCTAACGTTAGTCTGCCTCAGCATAAGGGTTGGTGGTAGCTAACTAGCTAACGTTAGTCTGCCTCAGCAGAGGGTTGGTGGTAGCTAACTAGCTAACGTTAGTCTGCCTCAGCATAAGGGTTGGTGGTAGCTAACTAGCTAACGTTAGTCTGCCTCAGCAGAGAGCTGGTGGTAGCTAACTAGCTAACGTTAGTCTGCCTCAGCAGAGGGTTGGTGGTAGCAGCTAACTAGCTAACGTTAGTCTGCCTCAGCAGAGGGTTGGTGGTAGCTAACGTTAGTTTTTCTCAGCATAAGGGTTGGTGGTAGCTAACTAGCTAACGTTAGTCTGCCTCAGCAGAGGGTTGGTGGTAGCTAACGTTAGTCTGCCTCAGCATAAGGGTTGGTGGTAGCTAACTAGCTAACGTTAGTCTGCCTCAGCATAAGGGTTGGTGGTAGCTAACTAGCTAACGTTAGTCTGCCTCAGCAGAGGGTTGGTGGTAGCTAACTAGCTAACGTTAGTCTGCCTCAGCATAAGGGTTGGTGGTAGCTAACTAGCTAACGTTAGTCTGCCTCAGCAGAGGGTTTGTGGTAGCTAACTAGTTAACGTTAGTCTGCCTCAGCAGAGGGTTGGTGGTAGCTAACTAGCTAACGTTAGTCTGCCTCAGCAGAGGGTTGGTGGTAGCTAACTAGCTAACGTTAGTCTGCCTCAGCATAAGGGTTGGTGGTAGCTAACTAGCTAACGTTAGTCTGCCTCAGCAGAGAGTTGGTGGTAGCTAACTAGCTAACGTTAGTCTGCCTCAGCAGAGGGTTGGTGGTAGCAGCTAACTAGCTAACGTTAGTCTGCCTCAGCAGAGGGTTGGTGGTAGCTAACGTTAGTTTTTCTCAGCATAAGGGTTGGTGGTAGCTAACTAGCTAACGTTAGTCTGCCTCAGCAGAGGGTTGGTGGTAGCTAACGTTAGTCTGCCTCAGCATAAGGGTTGGTGGTAGCTAACTAGCTAACGTTAGTCTGCCTCAGCATAAGGGTTGGTGGTAGCTAACTAGCTAACGTTAGTCTGCCTGGTGGTAGCTAACTAGTTCTGGTTTTAGACCCCATCATAGCACTGAGACTGCACTTGTGAAGGTGGTAAATGACCTTTTAATGGCGTCAGACCGAGGCTCTGCATCTGTCCTCGTGCTACTAGACCTTAGTGCTGCCTTTGACACCATCGATCACCACATTCTTTTGGAGAGACTGGAAACCCAAATTGGTCTACACGGACAAGTTCTGGCCTGGTTTAGATCCTACCTGTCGGAAAGATATCAGTTTGTCTCTGTGAATGGTCTGTCCTCCGACAAATCAACTGTACATTTCGGTGTTCCTCAAGGTTCCGTTTTAGGACCACTATTGTTTTCACTATATATTTTACCTCTTGGGGATGTTATTCGAAAACATAATGTTAACTTTCACTGCTATGCGGATGACACACAGCTGTACATTTCAATGAAGCATGGTGAAGCCCCAAAATTGCCCTCGCTAGAAGCCTGTGTTTCAGACATAAGGAAGTGGATGGCTGAAAACTTTTTACTTTTAAACTCGGACAAAACAGAGATGCTTGTTCTAGGTCCCAAGAAACAAAGAGATCTTCTGTTAAATCTGACAATTCATCTTGATGGTTGTAAAGTCGTCTCAAATAAAACTGTGAAGGACCTAGGCGTTACTCTTGACCCTGATCTCTCTTTTGACGAACATATCAAGACTGTTTCAAGGACAGCTTTTTTCCATCTACGTAACATTGCAAAAATCAGAAATTTTCTGTCCAAAAATGATGCAGAAAAATTAATCCATGCATTTGTTACTTCTAGATTAGACTACTGCAATGCTCTATTTTCCGGCTACCCGGATAAAGCACTAAATAAACTTCAGTTAGTGCTAAATACGGCTGCTAGAATCCTGACTAGAACCAAGAAATTTGATCATATTACTCCAGTGCTAGCTTCCCTACACTGGCTTCCTGTTAAGGCAAGGGCTGATTTCAAGGTTTTACTGTTAACCTATAAAGCGTTACATGGGCTTGCTCCTACCTATCTTTCCGAGTTGGTCCTGCCGTACATACCAATACGTACGCTACGGTCACAAGACGCAGGCCTCCTAATTGTCCCTAGAATTTCTAAGCAAACAGCGGGAGGCAGGGCTTTCTCCTATAGATCTCCATTTTTATGGAACAGTCTGCCTACCCATGTGAGAGACGCAGACTCGGTCTCAACCTTTAAGTCTTTACTGAAGACTTATCTCTTCAGTAGGTCATATGATTGAGTGTAGTCTGGCCCAGGAGTGTGAAGGTGAACGGAAAGGCTGGAGCAACGAACAGCCCTTGCTGTCTCTGCCAGGCCGGTTCCCCTCTCCACTGGGGTTCTCTGCCTCTAACCCTGTTGCAGGGGCTGAGTCACTGGCCTGCTGGTGCTCTTTCATGCCGTCCCTGGGAGGGGTGCGTCACTTGAGTGGGTTGAGTTACTGACGTGATCTTCCTGTCTGGGTTGGCGCCCCCCCCCCCCTTGGTTTGTGCTGTGGTGGAGACCTCTGTGGGCTATACTCGGCCTTGTCTCAGGATTGTAAGTTGGTGGTTGGGGATATCCCTCTAGTGGTGCGGGGGCTGTGCTTTGGCGGAGTGGGTGGGGTTATATCCTTCCTGTTTGGCCCTGTCCGGGGGTTTCTTCGGATGGGGCCACAGTGTCTCCGGACCGCTCCTGTCTCAGCCTCCAGTATTTATGCTGCAGTAGTTTATGTGTCGGGGGGCTGGGGTTAGTTGGTTATACCTGGAGTACTTCTCCTGTCTTATCCAGTGTCCTGTGTGAATTTAAGTATGCTCTCTCTAATTCTCTCGTTCTCTCTTTCTCTCTGAGAACCTGAGCCCTAGGACCATACGTCAGGACTACCGGGCATGATGACACCCTGCTGCCCCCAGTCCGCCTGGCCTTGCTGCTATTCCAGTTTCAACTGTTCTGCCTGCGGCTACGAAACCCCTACCTGTCCCAGACCTGCTGTTTTCAACTCTAAATGATCGGCTATGAAAAGCCAACTGAGAGACCTGAGCCCTAGGACCATACGTCGGGACTACCGGCCGTGGTGACTCCTTGCTATCCCCAGTCCGCCTGGCCTTGCTGCTATTCCAGTTTAAACTGTTCTGCCTGCGGTTATGGAACCCCTACCTGTCCCAGACCTGCTGTTTTAAACTCTAATGATCGGCTATGAAAAGCCAACTGAGATTTATTCCTGATTATTATTTGACCATGCTTGTCACTTATGAACATTTTTGAACATCTTGGCATGGTTCTGTTATAATCTCCACCCGGCACAGCCAGAAGAGGACTGGCCACCCCTCATAGCCTGGTTCCTCTCTAGGTTTCTTCCTAGGTTTTGCCTTTCTAGGGAGTTTTTCCTAGCCACCGTGCTTCTACACCTGCATTACTAGCTGTTTGGGGTTTTAGGCTGGGTTTCTGTACAGCACTTCGAGATATTAGCTGATGTAAGAAGGGCTATATAAAATAAAATTGATTGCCTCAGCAGAGGGTTGGTGGTAGCTAACTAGCTAACGTTAGTCTGCCTCAGCATAAGGGTTGGTGGTAGCTAACTAGCTAACGTTAGTCTGCCTCAGCAGAGGGTTTGTGGTAGCTAACTAGTTAACGTTAGTCTGCCTCAGCAGAGGGTTGGTGGTAGCTAACTAGCTAACGTTAGTCTGCCTCAGCAGAGGGTTGGTGGTAGCTAACTAGCTAACGTTAGTCTGCCTCAGCATAAGGGTTGGTGGTAGCTAACTAGCTAACGTTAGTCTGCCTCAGCAGAGAGTTGGTGGTAGCTAACTAGCTAACGTTAGTCTGCCTCAGCAGAGGGTTGGTGGTAGCTAACTAGCTAACGTTAGTCTGCCTCAGCATAAGGGTTGGTGGTAGCTAACTAGCTAACGTTAGTTTTTCTCAGCATAAGGGTTGGTGGTAGCTAACTAGCTAACGTTAGTCTGCCTCAGCAGAGGGTTGGTGGTAGCTAACGTTAGTCTGCCTCAGCATAAGGGTTGGTGGTAGCTAACTAGCTAACGTTAGTCTGCCTCAGCATAAGGGTTGGTGGTAGCTAACTAGCTAACGTTAGTCTGCCTCAGCAGAGGGTTGGTGGTAGCTAACTAGCTAACGTTAGTCTGCCTCAGCATAAGGGTTGGTGGTAGCTAACTAGCTAACGTTAGTCTGCCTCAGCATAAGGGTTGGTGGTAGCTAACTAGCTAACGTTAGTCTGCCTCAGCAGAGGGTTGGTGGTAGCTAACTAGCTAACGTTAGTCTGCCTCAGCAGAGGGTTTGTGGTAGCTAACTAGTTAACGTTAGTCTGCCTCAGCAGAGGGTTGGTGGTAGCTAACTAGCTAACGTTAGTCTGCCTCAGCAGAGGGTTGGTGGTAGCTAACTAGCTAACGTTAGTCTGCCTCAGCATAAGGGTTTGTGGTAGCTAACTAGCTAACGTTAGTCTGCCTCAGCAGAGGGTTGGTGGTAGCTAACTAGCTAACGTTAGTCTTCCTCATCAGAGGGTTGGCTAATGCTAATAAGCTAGCGATAGCACTCAGCATCCTTAAGCTATTGGGTGTCAGTCAGTTATTTATCAGTATTATTTAGTGAATGGGCAAGCTAAGGATGTTGATGTAAGTTATAAAGTATTTATTTCGAGCGAGTGCATTTGATGGGTTTCGATTCTGAAGTTAGCTTGGCTGGCTAGCCACTTCCATAGCTACTGGCTGGCTAGCTATCTGAGACCGAAGAGATGAGAAAGAGTTTTTCTGACAAACATATCTTCTGACAGTGACACAGTGCCACCCGGTGGACTGAAGCTGAACTTTAATACAACTTAATATTAACCCTGTTTAAAATGGGCAATGTTGAGGTGGTAGAACTGACAAAATCAACATTAATTATAGACTACAAGACCATGGTGCTTGCCTACGGATCTGTGAGGGGAACGGCACCTCCGTACCTTCAGGCTCTGATCAAAACGAGGGCACTACGTTCATCCACCTCTGGCCTGCTGGCTCCCCTAACTCTACAGAAGTACAGTTCCCGCTCAGCCCAGTCAAAGCTATTCGCTGCTCTGGTACCCCAATGGTGGAACAAGCTCCCTCACGACGCCAGGACAGCGGAGTCACTCACCACCTTCCGGAGACACTTGAAACCCCACCTCTTTAAGGAACACCTGGAATAGTATAAAGTAATCCTTCTACCCCCCCCCCCCCTCCCCCTCCCCCCATAAAAAAATAAAGGGTGGTTGTCCCACTGGCTATCATAAGTTGAATGCACCAATTTGTAAGTCGCTCTGGATAAGAGCGTCTGCTAAATGATGTAAATGTTATAACCTATTCCATTCTACAGGTAAACATGCTTGGCTCATGTCTGTTATTTCCATATAGGCTATGTAACTTATATATAACCTAAAAAAACTGTACATTATTAAATTGGTGAAATTATGTCATTGATGTTTTATTTGTGTTATCCTTTTTATTCACTTAGCTACTGACTTGTTCTGTTGTTGTTGCTGTCAACAGGTTAACCTGCAAGTAAGCTTTGTATTGCACTGTGTGCTCCATGTGTATATGACAAATAAACACTTAAACTTAGAAGGGAAGGGAAGGACAGCTAGAAAGAGAGGGGAAAAGATGGGCAGTTTTGTGGTTCGATTGTGAAAAATATTGAAAATACATAGGTCCTTAAATTATGTGTCCTCAAATGTTATGTAATCTAAAAATCATTAGCTGGTATAACTGACGAAATGAATCATAGAAATCTTAACCGATTCCATTCTACATGTACAGTTTTTGTCTCATGTCTCTTTATATTCATATAGCTTAGGTGCTATGTAGCATCTTATCTGTCATGTTTGGAGTTGTGTTGCTCTGTTATGCGGACACTTGAATTTTTCTTTACAGTTTGAGTTGCCCTGGTCATGTCAGCAAACAGTAACTTTAAAGAGCAAGTGTCCCTAAAAACAACCCATGTGGCATCGATGTGAGTCAGAAACATTTATTCTATTGTCAAAATTGACTACAAAGTGTAAATGGGATCGTTTTGGTCATAAAGTCAGCCTGGCCTCTTTTTAGAGTTCCGACCTCTCCGACCTGAAGATCACTGACGTCAGTTTGTTTGAAACTTTGTAACATTATATTGGGTGTGTTTTTTTGCGCAACGTGTTTATATTGGCTATAGTGTTTTGGGTTGATTATTGTTAGGTGGAGTTGTGAAATATAACAGCTATGGCTGAGATCAAAATAATTTGCTAGCTACGCTGGCACTAGAGTAAAAAGCCCTAGCTAATGTTAGCTAGCAAGCTCAGATGCTGTTGACGATAGCTAATACCTATCATTGTAAAAACCTAATGTCCCTGAGCTTGCGGCCTCTTGGGTTTCAGTATAGTGCAGACAAGAACATGAATTTGTTCATTGATCGGGAACAAAAACGAACCCCTCAAGTCTCCCCTGTACTAACCAGCTGGGGATCAAACAAGCTTCATCCTTCATGAATATTTCACTATAAGAGTTCACGTGCTTGGTAAATTACTCTAGCTACATAATCAAGTGATTTGTCTGTTAGACAGCTATTAATATCTATCATCGTACAATGAACTGATGAGATTTAACTATTGATCTCCCGAGTGGCGCAGTGGTCTAAAGGCACTGCATCGCAGTGCTAGCTGTGCCATTAGAGATCCTGGTTCGAATCCAGGCTCTGTCGTAGCCGGCCGCGACCGGGAGACCCATGGGGCGGTGCCCAATTGGCAGAGCGTCGTCCAGAGTAGGGGAGGGAATGGCCGGCAGGGATGTAGCTCAGTTGGTAGAGCATGGCGATTGCAACGCCAGGGTTGTGGGTTCGATTCCCACGGGGGGCCAGTATAAAAATAATGTATGCACTCTCTAACTGTAAGTCGCTCTGGATAAGAGCATCTGCTAAATGACTAAAATGTAAATGTAAAATGATCTAGGTTTTGAGGCCAGCTGTGAGGTTGGAGAGACACATGTTGATGGAGCAGCCAAGAGAGACAGTCCAGCCTTCTGCTAGCACAGCCTCCCTGCCAACCAACCATGTGTTCAGTTCAGCCTTCCACTAGTACAGCCTCCCTGCCAACCAACCATGTGTTCAGTTCAGCCTTCCACTAGTACAGCCTCCCTGCTAACCAACCATGTGTTCAGTCCAGCCTTCCACTAGTACAGCCTCCCTGCTAACCAACCATGTGTTCAGTTCAGCCTTCCACTAGCACAGCCTCCCTGCCAACCAACGATGTGTTCAGTCGAGAGACAGTTCAGCCTTCCACTAGTACAGCCTCCCTGCCAACCAACCATGTGTTCAGTTCAGCCTTCCACTAGTACAGCCTCCCTGCTAACCAACCATGTGTTCAGTTCAGCCTTCCACTAGTACAGCCTCCCTGCCAACCAACCATGTGTTCAGTCCAGCCTTCCACTAGTACAGCCTCCCTGCTAACCAACCATGTGTTCAGTCCAGCCTTCCACTAGTACAGCCTCCCTGCCAACCAACCATGTGTTCAGTCCAGCCTTCCACTAGTACAGCCTCCCTGCCAACCAACCATGTGTTCAGTCCAGCCTTCCACTAGTACAGCCTCCCTGCTAACCAACCATGTGTTCAGTCCAGCCTTCCACTAGTACAGCCTCCCTGCCAACCAACCATGTGTTCAGTCCAGAGCAAATCCTCTTATTGATTTAATGCAGAATTTAGAAGCAGGTGGCAGAGGTTTGCCAAAAAGCCTCAAATCAAATCAAAATGTATTTTTCACATTCACTTGTTTAGCAGAAGTTATTGCGGGTTTAGCGAAATGCTTGTGCTTCTATCTCCGACAGTGCAGTAATATCTAACAAGTAATATTTAACAATTTCACAACATATACCCAATACACACAAATCTAGTAAGGAATGGGATTTAAGAATATATACATATATGGACAAGCGATGACAGAGCGGCATGGACTAAGATACAGTAGAATATTATAGAATAGAATGCAGTATATACATATGAGATGAGTAGTGCAAGATATGGAAACATTATTAAAGTGACTAGTGTTCCATTTCTTAAAGTGGCCAGTGATTTCAATAGGCAGCAGCAGCCTCTAATGTGCTAGTGATGGCTATTTAACAGTCTGATGGCCTTGAGATAGAAGCTGTTTTTCATTCTCTCGGTCCCCGCTTTGATGCACCTGTACTGACGTCACCTTCTGGATGATAGCGGGGGGAACAGGCCGTGGCTCGGGTGGTTGATGTCCTTGATGATATTTTTGGCCTTCCTGTGACATCGGGTGCTGTAGGTGTCTTGGAGGACGGGTAGTTTGCCCCCGGTAATGCGTTCGGCAGACCGCACCACCCTCTGGAGAGCCCTGCGGTTGCGGGCGGTGCAGTTGCCGTACCAGGCGGTGATACAGCCCGACAGGATGCGCTCAATTGTGCATCTGTAAAAGTTTGTGAGGGTTTTAGATGCCAAGCCAAATTTCTTCAGCCTCCTGAGGTTGAAGAGGCGCTGTTGCGCCTTCTTCACCACACTGTCTGCGTGGGTGGACCATTTCAGATGGTCAGTGATGTGTACGCCGAGGAACTTGAAGCTTTCCACCTTCTCCACTGCGGTCCCGTCGATGTGGATAGGGGGGTGCACCCTCTGCTGTTTCCTGAAGTCCACGATCATCTCCTTTGTTTTGTTGACGTTGAGTGAGAGGTTATTTTCCTGGCACCACACTCCCAGAGCCCTCACCTCCTCCCTGTAGGCGGTCTCGTCATTGTTGGTCATCAAGCCTACTACTGTTGTGTCGTCTGCAAACTTGATGATTGAGTTGGAGGCGTGCTTGGCCACACAGTCATGGGTGAACAGGGAGTACAGGAGGGGGCTGAGCACGCACCCTTGTGGGGCCCCAGTGTTGAGGATCAGCGAAGTGGAGATGTTGTTTCCTACCTTCACCACCTGGGGGCGGCCCGTCAGGAAGTCCAGGACACAGTTGCACAGGGCGGGCACGGTCCAGGACCATTTGCAGAACTGAATGCCAGGATGAAGACAGTCAAGGGGGAAAATAAATTACTTTGGTTGGACGTGGCTGCCAAGCTATCCACCCAATTCAAAGACCTTTGACCCAGACAAAGTAGCCAGGAAATGGTTCACCCTTGAGGAAGCTTATAAAAAGATAAAAGACAACAACAGGGAGAATCCGTTTTCAGTATTTTAATTAAATGGAACCATGAAATAGAATATCCAGTTGCCGGCACAGCAGAAGGCGTGGAGATCAGGAGACCAGAAGCTTTGGGAATTGATGGCCACGAAATGGCCACCAATGAGGCCCCGTCAACGTTGCCGACCAGGCAGTCCAGAGTACCGACCCCTCGCAGGCAGAGGGGAAGAGCATCTTCTGGAGTTCTTGAGGGACTCTGAAGCCGCCAGCCAGGCCAGACATCAGGAGATGCTCGGCCAGATGAGATCCTCACAGCAGTCTTTTCACAACATGATGTCCTCCTTCCTTGAGAAGTTTTACAACGTGCTACCATGTCAGCACTTTGTGATATTTTGTTACAATTTAAGTTTCGGAGCTATACAGTGTTTGTTTACATTGAGTGCTTGACTTGGGCAGTAGCACACTGGAGCTGAGTACCGGCACCTCATATTTTCTATTGCTTGAGTTCGTGTTCCTTTTATAGAACATTAGCTCAAATATTGTGGAACTCCTGCACCTAAATATTAACAGAATCAGCACCCAAAATGAGTACCAGAACCTATTTCAGTCCAAGACAAGCACTGTTTACATTTATGTTGTTACCAAACATTGCAGTAGAACAAGTTTATATTTTGGGTTCTGATGGGGTACGACAGTTGAACTAAGCTCATGAGGCATTTATAAGTTATATTCTTCAAGAATCAATAGGTACATATCATTCATTTATAAGTTATGTTCTTCAAGAATCAATAGGTACATATCATTCATTTATAAGTTATATTCTTCAAGAATCAATATGTACATATCATTCATTTATAAGTCCAAAAATGAATGTAGCAACTGCAGATCACCCCTTTCAGATTTGTTGGTTATCTGTTTCAAAACCAAAGTGAACAGAATGCTGTAATCTGAGATATCGCAGGAAAATAAAATGTTATCTTTAAAAAAAAACGTGTGTATGCATCTTGATTTCAAATGATTCAAGTACATGATTTGTTAGTAGTTGATAAAGTGGTATAACTATATGTACACAATGAATCTGCTAGAAATAGACCATACTGGTGCTACAATGGTGGTGGTGTAGACAATGAGGCAACAATGATGCCATCTGGGACATCTCAGTCCAACACAGAATGGAAATGTACCATCTGGGACATCTCAGTCCAACACAGAATGGAAATGTACCATCTGGGACATCTCAGTCCAACACAGAATGGAAATGTACCATCTGGGATATTTCAATCCAACACAGAATGGAAATGTTTTATCAAACGTAGATTTGAACTTGAACTAATGATGTGCCTTCATGTCATTAGTCGTTATCGGCCCCCTGCCTTGGCAACCCTGTCAGCAGGGCAGTGCCACCGTAATGATCTTCACCACCACATCTACTCTGGTGCTTTGGAGGTTCCTTAGGCTACTCCACTTGCATTTCATCCGGCCAAAGGTCAAAGGTCAAAGGTCACCCTCCCACGGCTCACACAGGCATTCTGCTCTAGGTCTGCAGATTGCAGGGCACCATTATCTCATTTGGGCATGACAGTGAAAAGGAAGGGCTGGCTGATGTATACGCTGTCCCCCAACAGCTTTTAGTCTCCCATCTTCTCCTGTCGGTAGAAAGTGGAGGTCCTCAGCATTAGCGCTTCGTGAACCCTTCCTGGTGGTCCAGTAAAGATGTCTATGAATCTACCCATTTCGTCCACGATGCCCTGGAGGAGAACTGAGTAGAATTACTTCCGATTAATGTATGCTGAACAAAAATATAAACGCAACATGCAACAATTTCAAATATTTTACTGAGTTACAGTTCATATAAGGAAATCCGTCAACTGAAATAAATAAATTAGGCCCTAGTCTATGGATTTCACATGACTGGGAATACAGATATGCATCTGTTGGTCAAATATACACTACATAACCAAAAGTATGTGGACACCTGTTCGTTGAACATCTCATTCCAAAATCATGGGCATTAATATGGAGTTGGTCTCCCCTTTGCTGCTATAACAGCCTCCACTCTTCTGGGAAGGCTTTCCACTAGATGTTGGAACATTGCTGCGAGGACTTGCTTCCATTCAGCCACAAGAGCATTAGTGAGGTCGGGCACTGATTCTGGCGATTAGGCCTGGCTCGCAGTCGGTGCTCCAATTCATCCCAAAGGTGTTCGATGGGGTTGAGGTCAGGGCTCTGTGCAGGCCAGTCAAGTTCTTCCACACCGATCTCGACAAACCATTTCTGTATGGACCTCGCTTTGTGCATAGGGGCATTGTCATGCTGGCATCTGCCAAAACCAGATTAGTCCATCGGACTGCCAGATGGTGAAGCGTGGTTTATCACTCCAGAGAATGCGTTTCCACTGCTCCAGAGTCCAACAGTTCTTGTTTTGACGTTGCTTCCAGAGGCAGTTTGGAACTCTGTAGTGAGTGTTGCAACTGAGGACAGACTGTTTCTACACGCTATGTGCTTCAGCACTTTAAATAAACCTGAGTGCAATTCAATTAAAAACATCTGTTGGGTTAGAACGTAATAAAGGAAAATACATTTAAAAAAAGGATATGCATATACAGTGAGGGAGAAATGACAAAGAAATGATCAGTCTATTAATCTAATGGTAGGTTTATTTGAACAGTGAGAGACAGAATAACAACAAAAAAATCCAGAAAAACGCATGTCAAAAATGTTATAAATTGATTTGCATTTTAATGAGGGAAATAAGTATTTGACCCCCTCTCAATCAGAAAGAATTCTGGCTCCCAGGTGTCTTTTATACAGATAACAAGCTGAGATTAGGAGCACACTCTTAAAGGGAGTGCTCCTAATCTCAGTTTGTTACCTGTATAAAAGAGACCTGTCCACAGAAGCAATCAATCGAATCAAATCAAATCAAATTGTATTGGCCACATGCGCCGAATACAACAGGTGCAGACATTACAGTGAAATGCTTACTTACAGCCCTTAACCAACAGTGCATTTATTTTTTACAAAAAAGTAGAATAAAACAAAACAGTGTTGAGAAAAAAAGAGCAGAAGTCAAATAAAATAACAGTAGGGAGGCTATATATACAGGGGGGTACCGGTGCAGAGTCAATGTGCGGGGGCACCGGCTAGTTGAGGTAGTTGAAGTAATATGTACATGTGGGTAGAGTTAAAGTGACTATGCATAAATAATTAATAGAGTAGCAGCAGCGTAAAAAGATGGGGTGGGGGGGCAGTGCAAATAGTCCGGGTAGCCATGATTAGCTGTTTAGGAGTCTTATGGCTTGGGGGTAGAAGCTGTTGAGAAGCCTTTTGGACCTAGACTTGGCACTCCGGTACCGCTTGCCGTGCGGTAGCAGAGAGAACAGTCTATGACTAGGGTGGCTGGAGTCTTTGAAAATGTTGAGGGCCTTCCTCTGACACCGCCTGGTATAGAGGTCCTGGATGGCAGGAAGCTTGGCCCCAGTGATGTACTGGGCCGTACGCACTACCCTCTGTAGTGCCTTACGGTCAGAGGCCAAGCAGTTGCCATACCAGGCGGTGATGCAACCAGTCAGGATGCTCTCGATGGTGCAGCTGTATAATTTTTTGAGGATCTGAGGACCCATGCCAAATCTTTTCAGTCTCCTGAGGGGGAATAGGCTTTGTCGTGCCCTCTTCACGACTGTCTTGGTGTGTTTGGACCATGATAGTTAGTTGGTGATGTGGACACCAAGGAACTTGAAGCTCTCAACCTGTTCCACTACAGCCCCGTCGATGAGAATGGGGGCGTGCTCAGTCCTCTTTTTTTTCCTGTAGTCCACAATCATCTCCTTTGTCTTGGTCACGTTGAGGGTGAGATTGTTATCTTGGCACCACACGGCCAGGTCTCTGACCTCCTCCCTACAGGCTGTCTCATCGTTGTCAGTGATCAGGCCTACCACTGTTGTGTCGTCGCCAAACTTAATGATGGTGTTGGAGTCGTGCCTGGCCATGCAGTCATGGGTTAACAGGGAGTACAGGAGGGGACTGAGCACGCACCCCTGAGGGGCCCCCGTGTTGAGGATCAGTGTGGCAGATGTGTTGTTACCTACCCTTACCACCTGGGGGCGGCCCGTCAGGAAGTCCAGAATCCAGTTGCAGAGGAAGGTGTTTAGTCCCAGGATCCTTAGCTTAGTGATGAGCTTTGAGGGCACTATGGTGTAGAATGCTGAGCTGTAGTCAATTAATAGCATTCTCACATACAGTGGGGAGAACAAGTATTTGATACACTGCCGATTTTGCAGGTTTTCCTACTTACAAAGCATGTAGAGGTCTGTAATTTGTATCATAGGTACACATCAACTGTGAGAGACGGAATCTAAAACAAAAATCCAGAAAATCAAATTGTATGATTTTTAAGTAATTAATTTGCATTTTATTGCATGACATAAGTATTTGATCACCTACCAACCAGTAAGAATTCCGGCTCTCACAGACTTGTTAGTTTTTCTTTAAGAAGCCCTCCTCTTCTCCACTCATTACCTGTATTAACTGCACCTGTTTGAACACGTTACCTGTATAAAAGACACCTGTCCACACACTCAATCAAACAGACTCCAACCTCTCCACAATGGCCAAGACCAGAGATCTGTGCAAGGACATCAGGGATAAAATTGTAGACCTGCACAAGGCTGGGATGGGCTATAGGACAATAGGCAAGCAGCTTGGTGAGAAGGCAACAACTGTTGGTGCAATTATTAGAAAATGGAAGACGTTCAAGATGACGGTCAATCACCCTCGGTCTGGGGCGCCTTGCAAGATCTCACCTCGTGGGGCATCAATGAACATAAGGAAGGTGAGGGATCAGCCCAGAACTACACGGCAGGACCTGGTCAATGACCTGAAGAGAGCTGGGACCACAGTCTCAAAGAAAACCATTAGTAACACACTACGCCGTCATGGATTAAAATCCTGCAGCGCACGCAAGGTCCCCCTGCTCAAGCCAGCGCATGTCCAGGCCCTTCTGAAGTTTGCCAATGACAATCTGGATGATCCAGAGGAGGAATGGGAGAAGGTCATGTGGTCTGATGAGACAAAAATAGAGCTTTTTGGTCTAAACTCCACTCGCCATGTTTGGAGGAAGAAGAAGGATGAGTACAACCCCAAGAACACCATCCTAACCGTGAAGCATGGAGGTGGAAACATCATTCTTTGGGGATGCTTTTATGCAAAGGGAACAGGACGACTGCACCGTATTGAGGGGAGGATGGATGGGGCCATGTATCGCGAGATCTTGGCCAACAACCTCCTTCCCTCAGTAAGAGCATTGAGGATGGGTTGTGGCTGGGTCTTCCAGCATGACAACGACCTGAAACACACAGCCAGGGCAACTAAGGAGTGGCTCTGTAAGAAGCATCTCAAGGTCCTGGAGTGGCCTTGCCAGTCTCCAGACCTTAACCCAATAGAAAATCTTTGGAGGGAGCTGAAAGTCCGTATTGTCCAGCGACAGCCCCGAAACCTGAAGGATCTGGAGAAGGTCTGTATGGAGGAGTGGGCCAAAATCCCTGCTGCAGTGTGCGCAAACCTGGTCAAGACCTACAGGAAACGTATGATCTCTGTAATTGCAAACAAAGGTTTCTGTACCAAATATTAAGTTTTGCTTTTCTGATGTATCAAATATTTATGTCATGCAATAAAATGCAAATTAATTACTTAAAAATCATACAATCTGATTTTCTGGAGTTTTGTTTTAGATTCCGTCTCTCACAGTTGAAGTGTACCTATGATAAAAATTACAGACCTCTACATGCTTTGTAAGTAGGAAAACCTGCAAAATCGGCAGTGTATCAAATACTTGTTCTCCCCACTGTAGGTGTTCCTCTTGTCCAGGTGGGAAAGGGCAGTGTGGAGTGCAATAGAGATTGCATCATCTGTGGACCTGTTGGGGCGGTATGCAAATTGGAGTGGGTCTAGGGTTTCTGGGATAATGGTGTTGATGTGAGCCATGACCAGCCTTTCAAAGCACTTCATGGCTACAGACGTCAGTGCTACGGGTCGGTAGTCATTTAGGCAGGTTATCTTAGAGTCCTTGGGCACGGGGACTATGGTGGTCTGTTTGAAACATGTTGGTATTACAGACTCAGTCAGGGACATGTTGAAAATTTCAGTGAAGACACTTGCCAGTTGGTCAGCGCATGCTCGGAAAAAACGTCCTGGTAATCCGTCTGGCCCTGCGGCCTTGTGAATGTTGACCTGTTTAAAAGTCTTACTCACATCAGCTACGGAGAGCGTGATCACTTAGTCATCCGGAACAGCTGATGCTCTCATGCATGCTTCAGTGTTGCTTGCCTCGAAGCGAGCATAGAAGTGATTTAGCTCATCTGGTAGGCTCGTGTCACTGGGCAGCTCGTGGCTGTGCTTCCCTTTGTAGTCTGTAATAGTTTTCAAGCCCTGCCACATCCGACGAGCGTCAGAGCCGGTGTAGTACGATTCAATCTTAGTCCTGTATTGACTCTTTGCCTGTTTGATGGTTCGTCGGAGGGCATAGCGGGATTTCTTATAAGCGTCCGGGTTAGAGTCCCGCTTCTTGAAAGCGGCAGCTCTACCCTTTAGCTCAGTGCGGATGTTGCCTGTATTCCATGGCTTCTGGTTGGGGTATGTACGTACGGTCACTGTGGGGACGACATCATCGATGCACTTATTGATGAAGCCAGTGACTGATGTGGTAAACTCCTCAATGCTATCTGAAGAATCCCAGAACATGTTCCAGTCTGTGCTAGCAAAACTGTCCTGTAGCTTAGCATCTGCGTCATCTGACCACTTTTTTATTAACCGAGTCACTGGTGCTTCCTGCTTTAGTTTTTGCTTATAAGCAGGAATCAGGAGGATAGAGTTATGGTCAGATTTGCCAAATGGAGGGCGAGGGAGAGCTTTGTATGCGTCTCTGTGTGTGGAGTAAAGGTGATCTAGAGTTTTTTTTCCTCTGATTGCACATTTCACATGCTGGTAGAAATTAGGTAAAACAGATTTAAGTTTCCCTGCATTAAAGTCCCCGGCCACTAGGAGCGCTGCCTCTGGATGAGCGTTTTCCTGTTGACTTATGGCCGGGGACTTTAATGCAGGGAAACTTAAATCTGTTTTACCTCATTCAGTGCAATCTTAATGCCAGCATTGGTTTGTGGTGGTAAATAGACAGCTATGAAAAATATAGATGAAAACTCTCTTGGTAAATAGTGTGGTCTACAGCTTATCATAAGATACTCTACCTCAGGCGAGCAAAACCTCGAGACTTCCTTAGTATCAGATTCCAAACTCTCCACCATGGCCAAGACCAAAGAGCTCTCCAAGGATGTCAGGGACAAGATTGTAGACCTACACAAGGCTGGAATGGGCTACAAGACCATCGCCAAGCAGCTTGGTGAGAAGGTGACAACAGTTGGTGCGATTATTCGCAAATGGAAGAAACACAAAAGAACTGTCAATCTCCCTTGGCCTGGGGCTCCATGCAAGATCTCACCTCGTGGAGTTGCAATGATCATGAGAACGGTGAGGAATCAGCCCAGAACTACACGGGAGGATCTTGTCAATGATCTCAAGGCAGCTGGGACCATAGTCACCAAGAAAACAATTGGTAACACACTACGCCGTGGGAGGACTGAAATCCTGCAGCGCCCGCAAGGTCCCCCTGCTCAAGAAAGCACATATACAGGCCCGTTTGAAGTTTGCCAATGAACATCTGAATGATTCAGAGGAGAACTGGGTGAAAGTGTTGTGGTCAGATGAGACCAAAATCAAGCTCTTTGGCATCAACTCAACTCGCCATGTTTGGAGGAGGAGGAATGCTGCCTATGACCCCAAGAACACCATCCCCACCATCAAACATGGAGGTGGAAACATTATGCTTTGGGGGTGTTTTTCTGCTAAGGGGACAGGACAACTTCACTGCATCAAAGGGACGATGGACGGGGCCATGTACCGTCAAATCTTGGGTGAGAACCTCCTTCCCTCAGCCAGGGCATTGAAAACGGGTCGTGGATGGGTATTCCAGCATGACAATGACCCAAAACACATGGCCAAGGCAACAAAGGAGTGGCTCAAGAAGAAGCACATTAAGGTCCTGGAGTGGCCTAGCCAGTCTCCGGACCTTAATCCCATAGAAAATCTGTGGAGGGAGCTGAAGGTTTGAGTTGCCAAACGTCAGCCTCGAAATCTTAATGACTTGGAGAAGATCTGCAAAGAGGAGTGGAACAAAATCCCTCCTGAGATGTGTGCAAACCTGGTGGCCAACTACAAGAAACGTCTGACCTCTGTGATTGCCAACAAGGGTTTTGCCACCAAGTACTAAGTCATGTTTTGCAGAGGGGTCAAATATTTATTTCCGTCATTAAAATGCAAATCAATTTCTAACATTTTTGACATGCGTTTTTCTTTTTTTGTTGTTATTCTGTCTCTCACTGTTCAAATAAACCTACCATTAAAATTATAGACTGATCATGTCTTTGTCAGTGGGCAAACGTACAAAATCAGCAGGGGATCAAATACTTTTCCCCCTCACTGTACAGTTGAAGTTTACATACACCTTAGCCAAATACATTTAAACTCAGTTTTTCACAATCCCTGACATTTAATCCTAGTAAAAATGCCCTGTCTTAGGTCATTTAGGGTCACCACTTTATTTTAAGAATGTGAAATGTCAGAATAATAGTAGAGAGAATTATTTCTTTCGGCTTTTATTTCTTTCATCACATTCCCAGTGGGTCAGAAGTTTACATACACTCAATTAGTATTTGGTAGCATTGCCTTTAAATTGTTTAACTTGGGTCAAACGTTTCGGGTAGCCTTCCACAAGCTTCCCACAATAAGTTGGGTGAATTTTGGCCCATTCCTCTTGACAGAGCTGGTGTAACTGAGTCAGGTTTGTAGGCCTCCTTGCTCGCACACACTTTTTCAGTTCTGCCCACAACTTTTCTATAGGATTGAGTTCAGGGCTTTGTGATGGCCACTCCAATACCTTGACTTTGTTGTCCTTAAGCCATTTTGCCACAACTTTTGAAGTATGCTTTGGGTCATTGTCCATTTGGAAGACCCATTTGCGACCAAGCTTTAACTTCCTGACTGATGTCTTGAGATGTTGCTTCAATATATCCACATAATTTTCCTTCCTCATGATGCCATCTATTTTGTGAAGTGCACCAGTCCCTCCTGCAGCAAAGCACCCCCACAGCATGATGCTGCCACCCCCGTTCTTCGGCTTGCAAGCGTTCCCCTTTTTCCTCCAAACATAACGATGGTCATTATGGCCAAACAGTTCTATTTTTGTTTCGTCAGACCAGAGGATATTTCTCCAAAAAGTGCGATCTTTGTCCCCATGTGCAGTTGCAAACCGTAATCTGGCTTTTTTATGGCGGTTTTGGAGCAGTGGCTTCTTCCTTGCTGAGCGGCCTTTCAGGTTATGTCGATATAGGACTCATTTTACTGTGGATATAGATACTTTTGTACCTGTTTCCTCCAGCATCTTCACAGGGTCCTTTGCTGTTGTTCCGGGATTGATTTGCACTTTTCGCACCAAAGTACGTTCATCCTGAGCGGTATGACGGCTGTGTGGTCCCATGGTGTTTATACTTGCGTACTATTGTTTGTACAGGTGAACGTGGTACCTTCAGGCGTTTGGAAATTACTCCCAAGGATGAACCAGACTTGTGGAGGTCAACAATTTTTTTCTGAGGTCTTGGCTGATTTCTTTTGATTTTCCCATGATGTCAAGCAAAGAGGCACTGAGTTTGAAGGTAGGCCTTGAAATACATCCACAGGTACACCTCCAATTGACTCAAATGATGTCAATTAGCCTATCAGAAGCTTCTAAAGCCATGACATCATTTTCTGGAATTTTCCAAGCTGTTTAAAAGCACAGTCAACTTAGTGTATGTAAACTTCTGACCCACTGGAATTGTGATACAGTGAATTATAAGTGAAATAATCTGTCTGTAAACAATTGTTGGAAAAATTACTTGTGTCATGCACAAAGTAGATGTCCTAACCGACTTGCCAAAACTATAGTTTGTTAACAAGACATTTGTGGAGTGGTTGAAAAACGAGTTTTAATGACTCCAACTTAAGTGAATGTAAACTTCCATCTTCAACTGTATATGTATGTATATGTATGTATGTATGTATTGGTCCTCTGTAGCTCAGCTGGTAGAGCACGGCGCTTGTAATGCCAAGGTAGTGGGTTCGATCCCCTGGACCACCCATACACAAAAAAAAAATGCATGACTAAGTCGCTTTGGATAAAAACGTCTGCTAAATGGCTTATTATTTATGTGTCTGTATGTATATATATATATATATTTTCAAAAAATATATGGGGGATTTGAAGTGATGCAGACAATTACATTGATGGAAACTACAATCTATCTACAATATTAAAGCTGATCTACACCCCCCCCCCCCCCCCCCCTTTTTATTTTATTTTTTATAATAAATAAATAACATCTATAATTGGGGGTGTATTTATAAAGTGTAAGTATGTATTCAATAATGTGTTAGATAAAAATGACCATAAACTTAATGGAACAAATTAAATTGGAATTCCCATTATACAATTCAAGGCCTCGCGCCATCTGTCAATCGTTACGCATTTCCGTGTCTGATAAAGTCCACTTCCGGATGTCAATACGCGGTGGTGGGATTGTAGCCACCGGAGAACGACATTAAAATCGCTCACAACAAGGAGATAGGAATCATTCTATCAACAACTGTGTCCCTCTCGGATTACCACAGAGTTTGAAAACCAAACCGGTCGCTGGTGGCGCCGACCTGTTTCAAGCAGTAGACGTATTTTGTGAGAATGGACGGGGCGATACGGCGGAGGGCCTGCTGTGATGCTGGCTGCAGCCGGAGCCGGAGCCTGAGCCTGAGCAGCGGGCTGGTGGAGGTCGGTGGCCGGGGCTTGATGCTCCAAACACTGCTCCTTTTCTCCGCGTTCGGGCTGCTCCTTGGACTGCCCGCTATCACCGATGCGAAAGAATGCGATAAACCGTGCATGAATGGGCAATGCAACACGGCAACGGGCAACTGTGTGTGCAGCCCCGGCTGGGTCGGGGACCAATGCCAACACTGCGGAGGAAGGTTCAGGTGAGAATCGCTGCCTACGACTGTTCTTACGTTTACCACCTATCCTTATTGTTTGAACAATCTAGCAACGTCGGTCCCCACCTTCTCTATTCCATCTCCCTCTTCTTCTGCAGAGCAGAGGAGAGACCTCCCCATCTGTCTTTCTGTCTCCCACGCCTGGCGCTTGATCATGACTCTCAGCTCCATTACATTACACATAAGTCATTGGACGAAGGCGTCTTCTGTAGGAGTTTTGTTTACATGGCCACTGCGAACTTTTTATCATTTCCAATGCAAGTCAATGGTACCTATATTAGCATTTTTGCGCTTCATATCCAAATAATCTATAAGTAACATAATTGAGTTACACAATGACTGTCCTTACTGTCCATGTTAATGGTGGCTAGCTGACCGTCCATGGTAATGGGGGCTAGCTGACTGTCCTGACTGTCCATGGTAATGGGGGCTAGCTGACTGTCCTGACTGTCCATGGTAATGGGGGCTAGCTGACTGTCCATGGTAATGGGGGCTAGCTGACTGTCCTGACTGTCCATGGTAATGGGGGCTAGCTGACTGTCCTGACTGTCCATGGTAATGGGGGCTAGCTGACTGTCCTGACTGTCCATGGTAATGGATGCTAGCTGACTGTCCTGACTGTCCATGGTAATGGGGGCTAGCTGACTGTCCTGACTGTCCATGGTAATGGGGGCTAGCTGACTGTCCATGGTAATGGGGGCTAGCTGACTGTCCTGACTGTCCATGGTAATGGGGGCTAGCTGACTGTCCTGACTGTCCATGGTAATGGGGGCTAGCTGACTGTCCTGACTGTCCATGGTAATGGGGGCTAGCTGACTGTCCTGACTGTCCATGGTAATGGGGGCTAGCTGACTGTCCATGGTAATGGGGGCTAGCTGACTGTCCATGGTAATGGGGGCTAGCTGACTGTCCTGACTGTCCATGGTAATGGGGGCTAGCTGACTGTCCATGGTAACGGAGGCTAGCTGACTGTCCTGACTGTCCATGGTAGTGGAGGCTAGCTGACTGTCCATGGTAATGGAGGCTAGCTGACTGTCCTGACTGTCCATGGTAATGGGGGCTAGCTGACTGTCCATGGTAATGGAGGCTAGCTGACTGTCCTGACTGTCCATGGTAATGGGGGCTAGCTGACTGTCCATGGTAATGGGGGCTAGCTGACTGTCCTGACTGTCCATGGTAATGGGGGCTAGCTGACTGTCCATGGTAATGGGGGCTAGCTGACTGTCCATGGTAATGGGGGCTAGCTGACTGTCCATGGTAATGGGGGCTAGCTGACTGTCCATGGTAATGGGGGCTAGCTGACTGTCCGTGGTAATGGAGGCTGGCTGACTGTCCTGACTGTCCATGGTAATGGAGGCTAGCTGACTGTCCGTGGTAATGGAGGCTGGCTGACTGTCCTGTCCATGGTAACGGAGGCTAGCTGACTGTCCATGGTAATGGGGGCTAGCTGACTGTCCTGACTGTCCGTGGTAATGGGGGCTAGCTGACTGTCCGTGGTAATGGGGGCTAGCTGACTGTCCGTGGTAATGGGGGCTAGCTGACTGTCCGTGGTAATGGGGGCTAGCTGACTGTCCGTGGTAATGGAGGCAGCTGACTGTCCGTGGTAATGGAGGCTAGCTGACTGTCAGTGGTAATGGAGGCTAGCTGACTGTCAGTGGTAATGGAGGCTAGCTGACTGTCAGTGGTAATGGAGGCTAGCTGACTGTCAGTGGTAATGGAGGCTAGCTGACTGTCAGTGGTAATGGAGGCTAGCTGACTGTCAGTGGTAATGGAGGCTAGCTGACTGTCCGTGGTAATGGAGGCTAGCTGACTGTCAGTGGTAATGGAGGCTAGCTGACTGTCAGTGGTAATGGAGGCTAGCTGACTGTCAGTGGTAATGGAGGCTAGCTGACTGTCAGTGGTAATGGAGGCTAGCTGACTGTCAGTGGTAATGGAGGCTAGCTGACTGTCAGTGGTAATGGAGGCTAGCTGACTGTCAGTGGTAATGGAGGCTAGCTGACTGTCCGTGGTAATGGAGGCTAGCTGACTGTCAGTGGTAATGGAGGCTAGCTGACTGTCAGTGGTAATGGAGGCTAGCTGACTGTCCGTGGTAATGGAGGCTAGCTGACTGTCCGTGGTAATGGAGGCTAGCTGACTGTCCGTGGTAATGGAGGCTAGCTGACTGTCCGTGGTAATGGAGGCTAGCTGACTGTCCGTGGTAATGGAGGCTAGCTGACTGTCCGTGGTAATGGGGACTGGCTGACTGTCCTGACTGCCCATGGTAATGGGGGCTAGCTGACTGTCCTGACTGTCCATGGTAATTGAGGCTAGCTGACTGTCCATTGTAATGGAGGCTAGCTGTCTGTCCTGATTGTCCATGGTAATGGAGGCTAGCTGACTGTCAGTAGTAATGGAGGCTAGCTGACTGTCCGTGGTAATGGAGGCTAGCTGACTGTCCGTGGTAATGGAGGCTAGCTGACTGTCCGTGGTAATGGAGGCTAGCTGACTGTCCGTGGTAATGGAGGCTGGCTGACTGTCCGTGGTAATGGGGGCTGGCTGACTGTCCTGACTGCCCATGGTAATGGGGGCTAGCTGACTGTCCTGACTGTCCATGGTAATTGAGGCTAGCTGACTGTCCATTGTAATGGAGGCTAGCTGTCTGTCCTGATTGTCCATGGTAATGGAGGCTAGCTGACTGTCCTGACTGTCCATGGTAATGGAGGCTGGCTGACTGTCCTGACTGTCCATGGTAATGGAGGCTAGCTGACTGTCCATGGTAATGGAGGCTAGCTGACTGTCCTGACTGTCCATGGTAATGGAGGCTAGCTGACTGTCCTGACTGTCCATGGTAATGGAGGCTAGCTGACTGTCCATGGTAATGGGGGCTAGCTGACTGTCCTGACTGTCCATGGTAATGGAGGCTAGCTGACTGTCCATGGTAATGGAGGCTAGCTGACTGTCCTGACTGTCCATGGTAACGGAGGCTAGCTGAATGTCCATGGTAACGGAGGCTAGCTGACTGTCCATGGTAATGGAGGCTAGCTGACTGTCCTGACTGTCCATGGTAATGGAGGCTAGCTGACTGTCCATGGTAATGGAGGCTAGCTGACTGTCCTGTCCATGGTAACGGAGGCTAGCTGACTGTCCATGGTAATGGAGGCTAGCTGACTGTCCATGGTAATGGAGGCTAGCTGACTGTCCTGACTGTCCATGGTAATGGAGGCTAGCTGACTGTCCATGGTAATGGAGGCTAGCTGACTGTCCTGTCCATGGTAACGGAGGCTAGCTGACTGTCCATGGTAATGGAGGCTAGCTGACTGTCCTGACTGTCCATGGTAATGGAGGCTAGCTGACTGTCCTGACTGTCCATGGTAATGGAGGCTAGCTGACTGTCCATGGTAATGGAGGCTAGCTGACTGTCCTGACTGTCCATGGTAATGGAGGCTAGCTGACTGTCCTGACTGTCCATGGTAATGGAGGCTAGCTGACTGTCCATGGTAACGGAGGCTAGCTGACTGTCCATGGTAACGGAGGCTAGCTGACTGTCCATGGTAATGGAGGCTAGCTGACTGTCCTGACTGTCCATGGTAATGGAGGCTAGCTGACTGTCCTGTCCATGGTAACGGAGGCTAGCTGACTGTCCATGGTAATGGAGGCTAGCTGACTGTCCATGGTAATGGAGGCTAGCTGACTGTCCTGACTGTCCATGGTAATGGAGGCTAGCTGACTGTCCTGACTGTCCATGGTAATGGAGGCTAGCTGACTGTCCATGGTAATGGGGGCTAGCTGACTGTCCTGACTGTCCATGGTAATGAAGGCTAGCTGACTGTCCTGACTGTCCATGGTAATGGAGGCTAGCTGACTGTCCATGGTAATGGAGGCTAGCTGACTGTCCTGACTGTCCATGGTAATGGAGGCTAGCTGACTGTCCTGACTGTCCATGGTAATGGAGGCTAGCTGACTGTCCTGACTGTCCATGGTAATGGAGGCTAGCTGACTGTCCATGGTAATGGAGGCTAGCTGACTGTCCTGACTGTCCATGGTAATGGAGGCTAGCTGACTGTCCATGGTAATGGAGGCTAGCTGACTGTCCTGTCCATGGTAACGGAGGCTAGCTGACTGTCCATGGTAATGGAGGCTAGCTGACTGTCCATGGTAATGGAGGCTAGCTGACTGTCCTGACTGTCCATGGTAATGGAGGCTAGCTGACTGTCCTGACTGTCCATGGTAATGGAGGCTAGCTGACTGTCCATGGTAATGGAGGCTAGCTGACTGTCCTGACTGTCCATGGTAATGGAGGCTAGCTGACTGTCCATGGTAATGGAGGCTAGCTGACTGTCCTGTCCATGGTAACGGAGGCTAGCTGACTGTCCATGGTAATGGAGGCTAGCTGACTGTCCATGGTAATGGAGGCTAGCTGACTGTCCTGACTGTCCATGGTAATGGAGGCTAGCTGACTGTCCTGTCCATGGTAACGGAGGCTAGCTGACTGTCCATGGTAATGGAGGCTAGCTGACTGTCCTGACTGTCCATGGTAATGGAGGCTAGCTGACTGTCCTGACTGTCCATGGTAATGGAGGCTAGCTGACTGTCCATGGTAATGGGGGCTAGCTGACTGTCCTGACTGTCCATGGTAATGAAGGCTAGCTGACTGTCCTGACTGTCCATGGTAATGGAGGCTAGCTGACTGTCCATGGTAATGGAGGCTAGCTGACTGTCCTGACTGTCCATGGTAATGGGGGCTAGCTGACTGTCCTGACTGTCCATGGTAATGGAGGCTAGCTGACTGTCCTGACTTTCCATGGTAATGGAGGCTAGCTGACTGTCCATGGTAATGGAGGCTAGCTGACTGTCCATGGTAATGGAGGCTAGCTGACTGTCCTGACTGTCCATGGTAATGGAGGCTAGCTGACTGTCCATGGTAATGGGGGCTAGCTGACTGTCCTGACTGTCCATGGTAATGGAGGCTAGCTGACTGTCCTGACTGTCCATGGTAATGGGGGCTAGCTGACTGTCCATGGTAATGGATGCTAGCTGACTGTCCTGACTGTCCATGGTAATGGGGGCTAGCTGACTGTCCTGACTGTCCATGGTAATGGGGGCTAGCTGACTGTCCATGGTAATGGAGGCTAGCTGACTGTCCTGACGGTCGTGTGTCTGTTGGTGTAACTCGTTATTCGGAACCTGTTCTGCGGGCAGGCCTGCCGGTTCGGAACCTGTTCTGCGGGCAGGCCTGCCGGTTCGGAACCTGTTCTGCGGGCAGGCCTGCCGGTTTGGACTAGATGCAGTACAGGAGAAGTTACTTTTCATAGCAGGTTAGGAGATTTAGAACAGCCTTCATTTCCATTAATGCGATTCTGCGTCTGTCTGTGTCCTGCTGTCTCAGTCTGTTGATGTAGTCTGTCTCAGTCTGATGATGTCATGCAGCAGGTCAGGGAAGACAGAGCTGCATCAAGCTGTATTTCTGTTCAGTAGCAGCGTCTCAAATCTCAGTGGTCTAGAAATTGACATTTAACTGGCTATGGTCTGTGAAGGGAAATTGATTATGATGGTTTGACATCCTGGTGCACCACTTTAGACCTGCAGCCATTCATTCATCACCATTATCTGGTCTAAGGCACTGCATCCCAGTGCTTGAGGCGTCAATACAGACCGAGTGGTGCAGCGGTCTAAGGCACTGCATCCCAGTGCTTGAGGCGTCACTACAGACCCCCTGGTTCGATTCCAGGCTGTATCACAACCGGCCGTGATTGGGAGTCTCATAGGGCGGGGCACAATTGGCCCAGCGTCCTCCGGGTTTGGCCGGTGTAGGCCGTCATTGTAAATAAGAATTTGTTCTTAACTGACTTGCCTAGTTAAATAAAGGTAAAATAAAAAATTTAACATCTGGAAGTGGTGTGGAAGCTGCTGGAAGGGCTAACTAACTCTCTCTGTGGCAGGTAGATGGAAAAAAACCTTTTAATATCATTATTTCATAATGCATTTAATGTTAAAATTAATCAAAATTGACAACCGTAGTTTATTTTTTATAACCAAACCGATCTCAAAAAGCACTAATTGCTCAGCACTAGTAAGCACGTATTCTTCCCAGCATTCATACTAGATACCTATAAAGCATGGGTCTCCAACAGGTCTATAGCGATCTACCTATAGCTTGCAGCCCACCTATTGAGTAGCTCGCCAAACAATTGTGAAAGTACATGCAATTTTCATGTGTTCCACCGCAAACTGTCATAAACAAATGTCACTAGTATCCGACACCGCAAGCTCCCAGCTACTATCTAATCAAGGCAACATTAACATTATCCCACCCCTTGTTAGCCACTATTGGCTCAAAAAGTTAAACCTAACACAATATCTGCCAATTAATTTCCAGCAATATTGCCCCGTTTGTCTGTGTGGTGCGCGCATTTGTCTATCACTCCGTGTGTAGCCAGTAGGACTGTCCCCGACCCCAAAAAAATTTGATGGTTTTTATATACACATTTTCGTGGAACAGTTTAATTTCATTTATAATAGTCTTCATATCTCAAAATCAATGTCATGTGGTTAATCCAAATTATATCTAAATGAAAATGATACAAATCTAAAAGTAACTTCTATTGCCATTATGTAAAAAGTTAACATAAAGCCAACAAATAGCAACATTGCAGCCCGCAGGTAGAAAATATCCTTAAATTAATAAATATACTTTAAATCACATTAGCTACACATGGCCTGTCTGCAACGAACTTGAAACATTGTATTAACTTGGGTCCGGCCCGAAGCAGCTCATGCTAGCAGTTTCCTGGGCCCTCAGCCTTCAGTTTCCCGCGCCAGTGAGCTCTGGACAGACAGACACAGCTGTAGGCTATTTGTGCAAGGGATAAGAAGTAATCAGGTATTTTCTGACGTTTCCACCCGGATCAGAGCATGACATTTATTTTCCCCTTTCATGCTGAGTGGTTATCGAAAGGGAGAGAGCTGGAAAGATTTTTCAAATATGCTACGTTGACAAACTATTGCCATTCTCAATGGATGTAAAAACAAACTTAGTTTACTTGCTGTTTGAGGCGAATAAACAATACTTTGAGAAGCTCCACAGTGATGGTGAGTTAAGACAATCAGAAATAGTATCAGATCCCCAAATGGGCACATTTATAGGCCTACATTTAGCAGGCCAGGTAGCCCAGGCCTACTTCTATGCATAATCGGGTGCGTGTCCTTACTCAAGATTGACAGGAGCCAAACAAAAGACAATTAATAAATTGACAACTTGTAAAAAATATATATATATATATATATATATATATATATATATATATTTTTTTTTAGTCATTTAGCAGACGCTCTTATCCAGAGCGACTTACAGGAGCAATTAGGGTTAAGTGCCTTGCTCAAGGGCACATCGACAGATTTTTCACCTAGTCGGCTCGGGG
Source organism: Coregonus lavaretus (assembly GCF_964263955.1). Lineage (NCBI taxonomy): Eukaryota > Metazoa > Chordata > Actinopteri > Salmoniformes > Salmonidae > Coregonus > Coregonus lavaretus. The sequence goes on from NW_028158141.1 coordinate 218,214, forward strand.
ATTAGAACCAGCGACATTTCGGTTACTGGCACAACGCTCTTAACCACTAAGCTACCTGCCGCCCATGGAATGAAATAAACCAAAACGTATTTTCTCACAAGTGTAGCCAAGGTTGTTTCGCTCTGCGAACAGTGTCCACTCCTACAATGACAACAGTAAGACTGTAATAATAATCTATTGAATGCATTAACAGAAATGACCGTAACCAAACAAACATTGTAGATGATAAATGACGGTAATTACTGGTAAATGTACTACTGGGGATACTGGTGTGCCACCCCCGCAGCCTCCACAATGGACTAGTCCACTCAGACAGGCCAAAATCAGACAGGTGTGAATCAGACAGGTGTCTGGATTAGTCCACTGAGACAGGTGTGAATCAGACAGGTGTCTGGATTAGTCCACTCAGACAGGTGTGAATCAGACAGGTGTCTGGATTAGTCCACTGAGACAGGTGAATCAGACAGGTGTCTGGATTAGTCCACTCAGACAGGTGTGAATCAGACAGGTGTCTGGATTAGTCCACTGAGACAGGTGTGAATCAGACAGGTGTCTGTATTAGTCCACTCAGACAGGTGTGAATCAGACAGGTGTGAATCAGACAGGTGTCTGGATTAGTCCACTGAGACAGGTGAATCAGACAGGTGTCTGGATTAGTCCACTGAGACAGGCCTGAATCAGACAGGTGTCTGGATTAGTCCACTCAGACAGGTGTGAATCAGACAGGTGTGAATCAGACAGGTGTCTGGATTAGTCCACTGAGACAGGTGAATCAGACAGGTGTCTGGATTAGTCCACTCAGACAGGTGTGAATCAGACAGGTGTGAATCAGACAGGTGTCTGGATTAGTCCACTGAGACAGTGTGAATCAGACAGGTGTCTGGATTAGTCCACTGAGACAGGTGAATCAGACAGGTGTCTGGATTAGTCCACTGAGACAGGTGTGAATCAGACAGGTGTCTGTATTAGTCCACTCAGACAGGTGTGAATCAGACAGGTGTGAATCAGACAGGTGTCTGGATTAGTCTACTCAGACAGGTGTGAATCAGACAGGTGTCTGGATTAGTCCACTGAGACAGGTGAATAAGACAGGTGTCTGGATTAGTCCACTGAGACAGGTGTGAATCAGACAGGTGTCTGGATTAGTCCACTCAGACAGGTGTGAATCAGACAGGTGTCTGGATTAGTCCACTGAGACAGGTGTGAATCAGACAGGTGTGAATCAGACAGGTGTCTGGATTAGTCCACTGAGACAGACCTGAATCAGACAGGTGTCTGGATTAGTCCACTCAGACAGGTGTGAATCAGACAGGTGTGCATCAGACAGGTGTCTGGATTAGTCCACTCAGACAGGTGTGAATCAGACAGGTGTGAATCAGACAGGTGTCTGGATTAGTCTACTCAGACAGGTGTGAATCAGACAGGTGTCTGGATTAGTCCACTGAGACAGGTGAATAAGACAGGTGTCTGGATTAGTCCACTGAGACAGGTGTGAATCAGACAGGTGTCTGGATTAGTCCACTCAGACAGGTGTGAATCAGACAGGTGTCTGGATTAGTCCACTGAGACAGGTGTGAATCAGACAGGTGTGAATCAGACAGGTGTCTGGATTAGTCCACTGAGACAGACCTGAATCAGACAGGTGTCTGGATTAGTCCACTCAGACAGGTGTGAATCAGACAGGTGTCTGGATTAGTCCACTCAGACAGGTGTGAATCAGACAGGTGTGAATCAGACAGGTGTCTGGATTAGTCCACTCAGACAGGTGTGAATCAGACAGGTGTCTGGATTAGTCCACTGAGATAGACCTGAATGAGACAGGTGTCTGGATTAGTCCACTCAGACAGACCTGAATGAGACAGGTGTCTGGATTAGTCCACTGATACAGGTGTGAATTAGACAGGTGTGCATCAGACAGGTGTCTGGATTAGTCCACTCAGACAGGTGTGAATCAGACAGGTGTCTGGATTAGTCCACTGAGACAGGTGAATCAGACAGGTGTCTGGATTAGTCCACTGAGACAGGTGTGAATCAGACAGGTGTCTGTATTAGTCCACTCAGACAGGTGTGAATCAGACAGGTGTCTGGATTAGTCCACTCAGACAGGTGTGAATCAGACAGGGGTCTGGATTAGTCCACTGAGACAGGTGTGAATCAGACAGGTGTCTGGATTAGTCCACTGAGACAGGTGTGAATCAGACAGGTGTGAATCAGACAGGTGTCTGGATTAGTCCACTCAGACAGACCTGAATGAGACCGGTGTCTGGATTAGTCCACTGAGACAGGTGAAATTAGTCCACTGAGACGGTGTGAATCAGACAGGTGTCTGGATTAGTCCACTGAGACATGTGTGAATCAGATAGGTGTCTGGATTAGTCCACTGAGACAGGTGTCTGGATTAGTCCACTCAGACAGGTGTGAATCAGACAGGTGTCTGGATTAGTCCACTCAGACAGACCTGAATCAGACAGGTGTCTGGATTAGTCCACTGAGACGGTGTGAATCAGATAGGGGTCTGGATTAGTCCACTGAGACAGGTGTGAATCAGACAGGTGTCTGTATTAGTCCACTCAGACAGGTGTGAATCAGACAGGTGTCTGGATTAGTCCACTCAGACAGGTGTGAATCAGACAGGGGTCTGGATTAGTCCACTGAGACAGGTGAATCAGACAGGTGTCTGGATTAGTCCACTGAGACAGGTGTGAATCAGACAGGTGTCTGGATTAGTCCACTGAGACAGGTGTGAATCAGACAGGTGTGAATCAGACAGGTGTCTGGATTAGTCCACTCAGACAGACCTGAATGAGACCGGTGTCTGGATTAGTCCACTGAGACAGGTGAAATTAGTCCACTGAGACGGTGTGAATCAGACAGGTGTCTGGATTAGTCCACTGAGACATGTGTGAATCAGATAGGTGTCTGGATTAGTCCACTGAGACAGGTGTCTGGATTAGTCCACTCAGACAGGTGTGAATCAGACAGGTGTCTGGATTAGTCCACTCAGACAGACCTGAATCAGACAGGTGTCTGGATTAGTCCACTGAGACGGTGTGAATCAGATAGGGGTCTGGATTAGTCCACTGAGACAGGTGAATCAGACAGGTGTCTGGATTAGTCCACTGAGACAGGTGTGAATCAGACAGGTGTGCATCAGACAGGTGTCTGGATTAGTCCACTGAGACAGGTGAATCAGACAGGTGTCTGGATTAGTCCACTGAGACAGGTGTGAATCAGACAGGTGTGCATCAGACAGGTGTCTGGATTAGTCCACTGAGACAGGTGAATCAGACAGGTGTCTGGATTAGTCCACTGAGACAGGTGAATCAGACAGGTGTCTGGATTAGTCCACTGAGACAGGTGAATCAGACAGGTGTCTGGATTAGTCCACTGAGACGGTGTGAATCAGACAGGTGTCTGGATTAGTCCACTGAGACAGGTGTGAATCAGACAGGTGTCTGGATTAGTCCACTGAGACAGGTGTGAATCAGACAGGTGTCTGGATTAGTCCACTGAGACAGGTGAATCAGATAGGTGTCTGGATTAGTCCACTGAGACAGGTGAATCAGATAGGTGTCTGGATTAGTCCACTGAGACGGTGTGAATCAGACAGGTGTCTGGATTAGTCCACTGAGACGGTGTGAATCAGATAGGTGTCTGGATTAGTCCACTGAGACAGGTGTGAATCAGACAGGTGTGCATCAGACAGGTGTCTGGATTAGTCCACTGAGACAGGTGAATCAGACAGGTGTCTGGATTAGTCCACTGAGACAGGTGAATCAGACAGGTGTCTGGATTAGTCCACTGAGACAGGTGAATCAGACAGGTGTCTGGATTAGTCCACTGAGACGGTGTGAATCAGACAGGTGTCTGGATTAGTCCACTGAGACAGGTGTGAATCAGACAGGTGTCTGGATTAGTCCACTGAGACAGGTGTGAATCAGACAGGTGTCTGGATTAGTCCACTGAGACAGGTGAATCAGATAGGTGTCTGGATTAGTCCACTGAGACAGGTGAATCAGATAGGTGTCTGGATTAGTCCACTGAGACGGTGTGAATCAGACAGGTGTCTGGATTAGTCCACTGAGACAGGTGAATCAGATAGGTGTCTGGATTAGTCCACTGAGACGGTGTGAATCAGACAGGTGTCTGGATTAGTCCACTGAGACGGTGTGAATCAGATAGGTGTCTGGATTAGTCCACTCAGACAGGTGTGAATCAGACAGGTGTCTGGATTAGTCCACTGAGACAGGTGAATAAGACAGGTGTCTGGATTAGTCCACTGAGACAGGTGTGAATCAGACAGGTGTCTGGATTAGTCCACTCAGACAGGTGTGAATCAGACAGGTGTCTGGATTAGTCCACTGAGACAGGTGTGAATCAGACAGGTGTGAATCAGACAGGTGTCTGGATTAGTCCACTGAGACAGACCTGAATCAGACAGGTGTCTGGATTAGTCCACTCAGACAGGTGTGAATCAGACAGGTGTCTGGATTAGTCCACTCAGACAGGTGTGAATCAGACAGGTGTGAATCAGACAGGTGTCTGGATTAGTCCACTCAGACAGGTGTGAATCAGACAGGTGTCTGGATTAGTCCACTGAGATAGACCTGAATGAGACAGGTGTCTGGATTAGTCCACTCAGACAGACCTGAATGAGACAGGTGTCTGGATTAGTCCACTGATACAGGTGTGAATTAGACAGGTGTGCATCAGACAGGTGTCTGGATTAGTCCACTCAGACAGGTGTGAATCAGACAGGTGTCTGGATTAGTCCACTGAGACAGGTGAATCACAGGTGTCTGGATTAGTCCACTGAGACAGGTGTGAATCAGACAGGTGTCTGTATTAGTCCACTCAGACAGGTGTGAATCAGACAGGTGTCTGGATTAGTCCACTCAGACAGGTGTGAATCAGACAGGGGTCTGGATTAGTCCACTGAGACAGGTGTGAATCAGACAGGTGTCTGGATTAGTCCACTGAGACAGGTGTGAATCAGACAGGTGTGAATCAGACAGGTGTCTGGATTAGTCCACTCAGACAGACCTGAATGAGACCGGTGTCTGGATTAGTCCACTGAGACAGGTGAAATTAGTCCACTGAGACGGTGTGAATCAGACAGGTGTCTGGATTAGTCCACTGAGACATGTGTGAATCAGATAGGTGTCTGGATTAGTCCACTGAGACAGGTGTCTGGATTAGTCCACTCAGACAGGTGTGAATCAGACAGGTGTCTGGATTAGTCCACTCAGACAGACCTGAATCAGACAGGTGTCTGGATTAGTCCACTGAGACGGTGTGAATCAGATAGGGGTCTGGATTAGTCCACTGAGACAGGTGTGAATCAGACAGGTGTCTGTATTAGTCCACTCAGACAGGTGTGAATCAGACAGGTGTCTGCATTAGTCCACTCAGACAGGTGTGAATCAGACAGGGGTCTGGATTAGTCCACTGAGACAGGTGAATCAGACAGGTGTCTGGATTAGTCCACTGAGACAGGTGTGAATCAGACAGGTGTCTGGATTAGTCCACTGAGACAGGTGTGAATCAGACAGGTGTGAATCAGACAGGTGTCTGGATTAGTCCACTCAGACAGACCTGAATGAGACCGGTGTCTGGATTAGTCCACTGAGACAGGTGAAATTAGTCCACTGAGACGGTGTGAATCAGACAGGTGTCTGGATTAGTCCACTGAGACATGTGTGAATCAGATAGGTGTCTGGATTAGTCCACTGAGACAGGTGTCTGGATTAGTCCACTCAGACAGGTGTGAATCAGACAGGTGTCTGGATTAGTCCACTCAGACAGACCTGAATCAGACAGGTGTCTGGATTAGTCCACTGAGACGGTGTGAATCAGATAGGGGTCTGGATTAGTCCACTGAGACAGGTGAATCAGACAGGTGTCTGGATTAGTCCACTGAGACAGGTGTGAATCAGACAGGTGTGCATCAGACAGGTGTCTGGATTAGTCCACTGAGACAGGTGAATCAGACAGGTGTCTGGATTAGTCCACTGAGACAGGTGTGAATCAGACAGGTGTGCATCAGACAGGTGTCTGGATTAGTCCACTGAGACAGGTGAATCAGACAGGTGTCTGGATTAGTCCACTGAGACAGGTGAATCAGACAGGTGTCTGGATTAGTCCACTGAGACAGGTGAATCAGACAGGTGTCTGGATTAGTCCACTGAGACGGTGTGAATCAGACAGGTGTCTGGATTAGTCCACTGAGACAGGTGTGAATCAGACAGGTGTCTGGATTAGTCCACTGAGACAGGTGTGAATCAGACAGGTGTCTGGATTAGTCCACTGAGACAGGTGAATCAGATAGGTGTCTGGATTAGTCCACTGAGACAGGTGAATCAGATAGGTGTCTGGATTAGTCCACTGAGACGGTGTGAATCAGACAGGTGTCTGGATTAGTCCACTGAGACGGTGTGAATCAGATAGGTGTCTGGATTAGTCCACTGAGACATGTGTGAATCAGATAGGTGTCTGGATTAGTCCACTGAGACAGGTGTGAATCAGACAGGTGTCTGGATTAGTCCACTCAGACAGGTATGAATCAGACAGGTGTCTGGATTAGTCCACTCAGACAGACCTGAATGAGACGGGTGTCTGGATTAGTCCACTGAGACATGTGTGAATCAGATAGGTGTCTGGATTAGTCCACTGAGACGGTGTGAATCAGACAGGTGTCTGGATTAGTCCACTCAGACAGACCTGAATGAGACAGGTGTCTGGATTAGTCCACTGAGACAGGTGTGAATCAGACAGGTGTCTGGATTAGTCCACTCAGACAGGTGTGAATCAGACAGGTGTCTGGATTAGTCCACTGAGACAGGTGTGAAACAGACAGGTGTCTGGATTAGTCCACTCAGACAGACCTGAATGAGACAGGTGTCTGGATTAGTCCACCGAGACAGGTGAATCAGCGAATGACAACAGTTCCTCTCTCAATTCGGAAATCTTTCCAGCACTCCCCCTCGATTACCAAGAATTGGTGTGAAATAGAATATTGTCATGCTCTGATCCCATATCTCCACATAGTTTTGCGAACAGGCGTGCACGATGTATACTGAACAAAAATATGAACGTACGTTTTTCATGAGCTGAAATAAAATATCCCCGAAATGTTCCATACGCACAAAAAGCTTATTTGTCAAATTTTGGGCACAAATATGTTTACATCCCTGTTAGTGAGCATTTCTCCTTAGCCAAGATAATCTATCCACCTGACAGGTGTGGCATATCAAGAAGCTGATTAAACAGCATGATCATTACACAGGTGCACCTTGTTCTGGGAACAATAAAAGGCCACTCTACAATGTGCAGTTTTGTCACACAACACAATGCCACAGATGTCTCTAGTTGAGGGAGCGTGCAATTGGCATGCTGACTGCAGGAATGTCAACCAGAGCTGTTGTCAGAGAGTTGAATGTTAATTTCTCTACCATAAGCTGCCTCCAACGTCTTTTTAGAGAATTTTGCAGTACGTCCAACCGGCCTCACAACCGCAGACCACGTGTAACCACGCCAGCTCAGGACCTCCACATCCGGCTTCTCCACCTGCAGGATCATCTGAGACCAGCCACCCGGACAGCTGATGAAACTGTGGGCTTGGACAAACAAAGAATTTCTGCACAAACTGACAGAAACCGTCTCAGGGAAACTCATCTGCGTGCACGTTGTCCTCACCAGGGTGTTGACCTGACTGCAGTTCTGCGTCGTATCCGACTTCCGTGGGCAAATGCTCACCTTCGATGGCCACTGGCACGCTAGAGAAATGTGCTCTTCAAGGATGAATCCCGGTTTCAACTGTACCGGGCAGATGGCAGACAGCATGTATGGCGTTGTGTTGGCGAGCCATTTGGTGATGTCAACGTTGTGAACAGAGTGCTCCATGGTGGTGGTGGGGTTATGGTACACAATTCCTGATAGCTGAAAATGTCCCAGTTCTTCCATGGCCTGCATACTCACCAGACATGTCACCCATTGAGCATGTTTGGGATGCTCTGGATCGATGTGTACGACAGCGTGTTGCAGTTCCCGCCAATATCCAGCAACTTCGCACAGCCATTGAAGAGGAGTGGGACAACTTTCCACAGGCCTCAAACAACAGCCTGATCAACTCCATGCGAACTCTCTGCATGAGGCAAATGGTGGTCACACCAGATACTGACTAGTTTTCTGATCCATGGCCCTACATTTTTTTTAAAGGTGTATGTGACCAATGGATGCATATCTGTATTCCCAGTCATGTGAAATCCATAGATTAGGGCCTGATGGCTTGGGGGTAGAAGCTGTTAAGGAGCCTTTTGGACCTAGACTTGGCGCTCCAGTACCGCTTGCCATGCAGAATCAGAGAGAACAGTCTATGACTTGGGTGACTGGAGTCTTTGACAATTTTTTTTGCCTTCCTTTGACACCGCCTAGTAAATAGCTCCTGGATGGCAGGAAGCTTGGCCCCAGTGATGTACTGGGCTGTACGCAGTACCCTCTGTAGTGCCTTGCGGTCGGATGCCGAGCAGTTGCCATACCAGGCAGTGATGCAACCAGTCAGGATGCTCTCGATGGTGCAGCTGTAGAGCTTTTTGAGGATCTGGGGACCCATGCCAAATCTTTTCAGTCTCCTGAGGGGGAATAGGCTTTGGCGTGTCCTCTTCACAACTGTCTTGGTGTGTTCAGACCATGATAGTTTGTTGGTGATGTGGACACCAAGGAACTTGAAGCTCTCAACCTGTTCCACTACAGCCCCGTCGATGAGAATGGGGGCGTGCTCAGTCCTCTCTTTTTTCCTGTAGTCCACAATCATCTCCTTTGTCTTGATCACGTTGAGGGAGAGGTTGTTATCCTGGCACCACACGGCCAGGTCTCTGACCTCCTCCCTATAGGCTGATTTGTCGTTGTCGGTGATCAGGCCGACCACTGTTGTGTCATCGGCAAACTCAATGATGGTGTTGGAGTCGTGCCTGGCCATGCAGTCATGAGTGAACAGGGAGTACAGGAGGGGACTGAGCACGCACCCCTGAGGGGCCCCCGTGTTGAGGATCAGCGTGGCGGATGTGTTGTAACCTACCCTTACCACCTGGGAGCGGCCCGTCAGGAAGACCAGGATCCAGTTGCAGAGGGAGGTGTTTAGTCCCAGGGTCCTTAGCTTAGTGATGAGCTTTGTGTGCACTATGGTGTTGAACGCTGAGCTGTAGTCAATGAACAGCATTCTCACATAGGTGTTCCTTTTGTCCAGGTGGGAAAGAGCAGTGTGGAGTGCGGTTGAGATTGCGTCGTCTGTGGATCTGTTGGGGTGGTATGCGAATTGGAGTGGGTCTAGGGTTTCTGGGATGATGGTGTTGATGTGAGCCATGACCAGCCTTTCAAAGCACTTCATGGCTACAGATGTGAGTGCTACGGGTCAGTAGTCATTTAGGCAGGTTACCTTCGCTTTCTTGGGCACAGGGACTATGGTGGTCTGCTTGAAACATGTAGGTATTACAGACACCTCCCTGACCAAGGCCCTTCTCACCCAATTGCTCAGTTTGGCCCGACGGCCAGCTCTAGGAAGAGTCTTGGTGGTTCCAAACTTCTTCCATTTAAGAATGATGGAGGCCATTGTGTTGTTGGGGACCTTCAATGATGCAGAAATGTTTTGGTACCCTTCCCCAGATCTGTGCCTCGACACAATACTGTCTCGGAGCTCTACGGACAATTCCATCGACCTCATGGCTTGGTTTTTGCTCGACATCAAATTAAATCAAATGTTATTTGTCACATACACGTGTTTAGCAGATGTTATAGCGGGTGTAGCGAAATGCTTGTGCTTCTAGCTCCGACAGTGCAGTAATATCTAACAATTACACAACATATACCCAACACACACAAAAAAGTAAGGAATGGGATTTAAGAATATATACATACAGTGGGGAGAACAAGTATTTGATACACTGCCGATTTTGCAGGTTTTCCTACTTACAAAGCATGTAGAGGTCTGTAATTTTTTATCATAGGTACACTTAAACTGTGAGAGACGGAATCTAAAACAACAATCCAGAAAATCACATTGTATGATTTTTAAGTAATTAATTTGCATTTTATTGCATGACATAAGTATTTGATACATCAGAAAAGCAGAACTTAATATTTGGTACAGAAACCTTTGTTTGCAATTACAGAGATCATACGTTTCCTGTAGGTCTTGAACAGGTTTGCACACACTGCAGCAGGGATTTTGGCCCACTCCTCCATACAGACCTTCTCCAGATCCTTCAGGTTTCGGGCTGTCGCTGGGCAATACAGAATTTCAGCTCCCTCCAAAGATTTTCTATTGGGTTCAGGTTTGGAGACTGGCTAGGTCACTCCAGGTCCTTGAGATGCTTTTACGGAGCCACTCCTTAGTTGCCGTGGCTGTGTGTTTCAGGTCGTTGTCATGCTGGAAGACCCAGCCACGACCCATCTTCAATGCTCTTACTGAGGGAAGGAGGTTGTTGGCCAAGATCTTGCGATACATGGCCCCATCCATCCTCCCCTCAATACGGTGCAGTCGTCCTGTCCCCTTTGCAGAAAAGCATCCCCAAAGAATGATGTTTCCACCTCCATGCTTCACGGTTGGGATGGTATTCTTGGGGTTGTACTCATCCTTCTTCTTCCTCCAAACACGGCGAGTGGAGTTTAGACAAAAAAGCTATATTTTTGTCTCATCAGACCACATGACCTTCTCCCATTCCTCCTCTGGATCATCCAGATGGTTATTGGCAAACTTCAGACGGGCCTGGACATGCGCTGGCTTGAGCAGGGGTACCTTGAGTGTGCTGCAGGATTTTAATCCATGACGGTGTAGTGTGTTACTAATGGTTTTCTTTGAGACTGTGGTCCCAGCTCTCTTCAGGTCATTGACCAGGTCCTGCCGTGTAGTTCTGGGCTGATCCCTCACCTTCCTCATGATCATTGATGCCCCACGAGGTGAGATCTTGCATGGAGCCCCAGACCGAGGGTGATTGATCGTCATCTTGAACTTCTTCCATTTTCTAATAATTGCGCCAACAGTTGTTGCCTTCTCACCAAGCTGCTTGCCTATTGTCCTGTAGCCCATCCCAGCCTTGTGCAGGTCTACAATTTTATCCCTGATGTCCTTACACAGCTCTCTGGTCTTGGCCATTGTGGAAAGGAGAGTCTGTTTGATTGAGTGTGTGGACAGGTGTATTTTATACAGGTAACGAGTTCAAACGGGTGCAGTTAATACAGGTAATGAGTGGAGAACAGGAGGGCTTCTTAAAGAAAAACTAACAGGTCTGTGAGAGCTGGAATTCTTACTGGTTGGTAGGTGATCAAATACTTATGTCATGCAATAAAATGCAAATGAATTACTTAAAACTCATACAATGTGATTTTCTGGATTTTTGTTTTAGATTCTGTCTCTCACAATTGAATTGTACCTATGATAAACATTACAGACCTCTACATGCTTTGTAAGTAGGAAAACCTGCAAATTTGGCAGTGTATCAAATACTTGTTTTCCCCACTGTATATGGACAAGCAATGTCAGAGCGGCATGGACTAAGATACAGTAGAATATTATAGAATTTAATACAGTATATACATATGAGATGAGTAGTGCAAGATATGTAAACATTATTAAAGTGACTAGTGTTCCATTTCTTAAAGTGGCCAGTGATTTCAATAGGCAGCAGCAGCCTCTAATGTGCTAGTGATGGCTATTTAACAGTCTGATGGCCTTGAGATAGAAGCTGTTTTTCATTCTCTCGGTCCCATCTTTGATGCACCTGTACTGACCTCGCCTTCTGGATGATAGCGGGGTGAACAGGCAGTGGCTCGTGTGGTTGATGTCCTTGATGATCTTTTTGGCCTTCCTGTGACATCTGGTGCTGTATGTGTCTTGGAGGGCGGGTAGTTTGCCCCCGGTAATGCGTTCGGTAGACCCACCATCCTCTGGAGAGTCCTGCGGTTGTGGGCGGTGCTGTTGCCATACCAGGCGGTGATACAGCCTGACAGGATGCTCTCAATTGTACATCTGTAAAAGTTTGTGAGGGTTTTAGGTGATAAGCCACATTTCTTCAGCCTCCTGAGGTTGAAGAGACGCTGTTGCGCCTTCTTCACCACACTGTCTGCGTGGGTGGACCATTTCAGTTTGTCGGTGATGTGTACGTCAAGGAACTTGAAGCTTTCCACCTTCTTCACTGCGGTCTTGTCGATGTGGATAGGGGGGTGCACCCTCTGCTGTTTCTCCTTTGTTTTGTTGACGTTGAGTGAGAGGTTATTTTCCTGGCACCACACTCCCAGAGACTGATTTGGCAAAAAAGATTTGGCATGGGTCCTCAGATCCTCAAAAAATTATACAGCTGCACCATCGAGAGCATCCTGACTGGTTGCATCACCGCCTGGTATGGCAACTGCTTGGCCTCCGACCGCAAGGCACTACAGAGGGTAGTGCATACGGCCCAGTACATCACTGGGGCAAAGCTTCCTGCCATCCAGGACCTCTATACCAGGCGGTGTCAGAGGAAGGCCCTCAAAATTGTCAAAGACTCCAGCCACCCTAGTCATAGACTGTTCTCTCTGCTACCGCACGGCAAGCGGTACCGGAGTGCCAAGTCTAGGTCCAAAAGACTTCTCAACAGCTTCTACCCCCAAGCCATAAGACTCCTGAACAGCTAATCATGGCTACCCGGACTATTTGCACTGCCCCCCCACCCCATCCTTTTTACGCTGCTGCTACTCTGTTAAGTATTTATGCATAGTCACTTTAACTCTACCCACATGTACATATTACCTCAACTACCTCAACTAGCCGGTGCCCCCGCACATTGACTCTGCAACGGTACCCCCCTGTATATATAGCCTCCCTACTGTCACTTTATTTTACTTCTGCTCTTTTTTTTCTCAACACTCTTTTTTTGTTTGTTTTTATTTTTACTTTTTTTGTTTAAAATAAATGCACTGTTGGTTAAGGGCTGTAAGTAAGCATTTCACTGTAATGTCTGCACCTGTTGTATTCGGCGCATGTGACCAATACAATTTGATTTGATAAGAGGTAATGATTTAATAAGCACTGTCAACTGTGGGACCTATATATAGACAGGTGTGTGTGCCTTTCCAAATCATGTCCAATCAATTGAATTTACCACAGGTGGACTCCAATCAAGTTGTAGAAACATCTCAAGGATGATCAATGGAAACAGGATTCACCTGAGCTCAATTTCGAGTCTCATAGCAAAGGGTCTGAATACTAATGTAGATAAGATATTTCAGTTTTGTATTTTTAATACATTTGCTAAAATTTCTAAATCTGTTTTCACTTTGTCATTGTGGTGTATTTTGTGTAGATTAATGAGAAAAAAAAACAATTTAATCCATTTTAGAATAAGGCTGTAATGTAACAAAGTGGAAAAAGGGAAGGGGTCTGAATACTTTCCAACTGCACTGTGTCGTGACATGACTTACTTTAATGTATAACTGTTATTTATCGAATCAACTATGTTTAATTGTCACTCAATTAAATTAATAATGTAACAATTAACTCATCAGGAATTTGGGGCACCACGGAATAAGTTGTTTAACGAGTTACCATCTCCCGAATTAAACTCTTATCGATTATATATGTTATATCGATAAGAGGTAATTATTTAATAAGTGACTGTTATCAGTCTCATTCTGAATGTCGCATAATCCTTGAACCTGCAAGAACCCTAACCTTATTGATGAATCAGCAATACACAAATTGGCTTAATTATTTATTTATTTATTTACTAACTAAATAATAACACAATACAAGCACAAGCACACACACACACACACACACACACACACAGGTTATTGATTACTAACGTAATACAATGAAAACAGGTCCCTAGTGGACTGGACTAATAATGGCATGAATGCTTGGGTAGAAGGAGGGTCAGAGTGGAAGGGAGAGACAGAGATTCAAATTATCGTGGTTACTTTGGAAACTACGCTCAAGGAAATACAAATGCTTAAAACCCCACTAACAGCTCATTCGGATTAGAAATGCAACATGTATTTACGTGTAGCTCTCCACGATCGTTGAGTTGATGATGTAGGACTCTGGTTTGCCCAACAGAGATCCCAATGACCTTGGTAGAGTTTCTGGTCGTAGTGGTGGTTAGAATGGATACTTCAGCATACCCTGTAGTTCGTAGAGTTGATCTGTTAGAATAGATACCTCAGATGTACCAGCGGTTAAACATTTACATTTTACATTTTAGTCATTTAGCAGACGCTCTTATCCAGAGCGACTTACAGTTAGTGCATACATTATTTAATTTTTTCATACCCCCTGTGGGAATCGAACCCACAACCCTGGCGTTGCAAACGCCATGCTCTATCAACTGAGCTGCATCCCTGCCGGCCATTCCCTCCCCTACCCTGGACGACGCTGGGCCAATTGCGCGCCGCCCCTTGGGTCTTTCCCTCTTCGCCGCCCCATTGTCCTTCCCAACTCGTGTCTTTAGTGAAAGTTCTCTAGACGACTATCCATGCCAGCTGCAGACTGAGATGATAAGGTCTAGTGCATTGTCTTCTACTTCACCTTGTGTCGAGGTTGAGAGTTTCACCATTTTGCAATGGTCCCCACTTTCTTTAAGTCCCCACCGACCATTTCCCACATTCTTTGTGGTAGAAATATTGTTTCGTAGTCTACTTTTTGATGTTGGAGTTTTGGCGGGAAGAATCTCTGTTAACAAAGGGGTCCTTTCTCCCAATACTTCATGGCAAGGAAGAGAAAGTCTGCCCGGTATTTATGACCGGTCATAAAACTGGCCCCCAGGAGAGGGGGTGTTCAAACCTTTGCCTAGCCGGCATCTTTGATCCTCAGCCCATGAGGGCAAGTTATGACAACTGTATACAACAATGTTACTTCAATACAAGCAAAAATGTAATAGCCTAACAATTTTAAGGTGATTAGGTGATCTTATAGGCCTATATAGCAGTAACCTCAAGGGGTGGGGCCGAGAGTATTAATCTGGCGGAAGTGTTTGGAGCTGTTCAAAATAGGATATCATCGGGTCCCAGGTGGAATAAAATGAGTTGGTTGACCCTCGAATGGTATACTTAATATTTTCTAATTTTAGGAACAGCATCAGATCTTTGAGCCAGAGAGAGGCCAAGGGAGGGTTGATAGAGTTCCAATCCAATAAAACCCTTCTGCGGGCCAACAGGGAGGCAAAGGCAATGGCATCTAGCTGTCTATTGGTCAGAGAATTATTGTTGTTTGGTGCTACAAAAATAGCAATTTCTGCACTAGGCTCTTGGTTGTTTTAGTCTGTGTACTTGGCTGAGGCCATATGGTTGTTTTAGTTTCTACTTGGCTGAGGCCATATGGTTGTTTTAGTTTCTACTTGGCTGAGGCCACATGGTTGTTTTAGTCTCTACTTGGCTGAGGCCATATGGTTGTTTTAGTTTCTACTTGGCTGAGGCCATATGGTTGTTTTAGTCTCTACTTGGCTGAGGCCATATGGTTGTTTTAGTTTCTACTTGGCTGAGGCCATATGGTTGTTTTAGTCTCTACTTGGCTGAGGCCATATGGTTGTTTTAGTCTCTACTTGGCTGAGGCCATATGGTTGTTTTAGTCTCTACTTGGCTGAGGCCATATGGTTGTTTTAGTCTCTACTTGGCTGAGGCCATATGGTTGTTTTAGTCGGTCTACTTGGCTGAGGCCACATGGTTGTTTTAGTCTCTACTGGGCTGAGGCCATATGGTTGTTTTAGTCTCTACTTGGCTGAGGCCATATGGTTGTTTTAGTCTCTACTTGGCTGAGGCCATATGGTTGTTTTAGTCTCTACTGGGCTGAGGCCATATGGTTGTTTTAGTCTCTACTTGGCTGAGGCCATATGGTTGTTTTAGTCTCTACTTGGCTGAGGCCATATGGTTGTTTTAGTCTCTACTTGGCTGAGGCCATATGGTTGTTTTAGTCTCTACTTGGCTGAGGCCATATGTCTGTTTTAGTCTCTACTTGGCTGAGGCCATATGGTTGTTTTAGTCTGTACTTGGCTGAGGCCATATGGTTGTTTTAGTCTCTACCTGGTCTGTCTACAACCATATTCTGAATGCCAAGAGTGTGCAAAGCTGTCAAAGGTAAAGGGTGGCTATTTGAAGAATCTCAACAAGTGCTCAGCATATGTGGGAACTACTTCAAAACTGTTGGAAAAGCATTCCAGGTGAAGCTGGTTGAGAGAATGCCAAGAGTGTGCAAAGCTGTCATCAAGGCAAAGGGTGGCTATTTGATGAATCTCAATTTGTTTAAAACTATTTTGGTTACTACATGATTCCATATGTGTTATTTCATAGTTTTGATGTGTTCACTATTATTCTACAATGTAGAAAAAATAAAGAAAAACCCTTGAATGAGTAGGTGTTCTAAAACTTTTGACTGGTGCTGTATGTCTAGAGGACAACTATGGAACCCATAGGTTAGTTTGTTCTGATGTCTCTCTAGAGGGCAAAAGCCAAAGATTGGTCCTTTAGCTTGGTAGAACACACCCCTGGCCGTGCAGCGCACGTACGCACACCAGCCCTGTGTATTTAGATAACTGTTGTCAAGAATAGTAATTGCATCAGAGAGCATTCCCGGTAGTGTAGTGATATGTGCTCTGTGTTGTACCCACTGGACCTTGGACACCCAGGAGGATTACAACATTCAGATGATATGACGATTGTACTGCAGAGCGACGTGAAGAGCACAGAACTTCCTTCATCATGTTGTGTCCTCAGAGGCCTTGTGTGTCAGCCTCCCAAATTACACACTATTCCCTACATAATCAACTACTTCTTTTTTAAATTGTTTTAATTTGTAATTTGTAATTTTTATGGTTTGTAATATTTTTGACAGTAGAGCAGGAAATGAAGAGGGAGACTGACAGAGGGCGGAGACTGATAGTAGGGGCACAGACAGAGGGCGGAGACTGATAGTAGGGGCACAGACAGGGGGCGGAGACTGATAGTAGGGGCACAGAGGGCGGAGACTGATAGTAGGGGCACAGACAGAGGGCGGAGACTGATAGTAGGGGCACAGACAGAGGGCGGAGACTGATAGTAGGGGCACAGACAGGGGGCGGAGACTGATAGTAGGGGCACAGACAGGGGGCGGAGACTGATAGTAGGGGCACAGACAGGGGGCGGAGACTGATAGTAGGGGCACAGACAGGGGGCGGAGACTGATAGTAGGGGCACAGACAGAGGGCGGAGACTGATAGTAGGGGCACAGACAGAGGGCGGAGACTGATAGTAGGGGCACAGACAGAGGGCGGAGACTGATAGTAGGGGCACAGACAGAGGGCGGAGACTGATAGTAGGGGCACAGACAGAGGGCGGAGACTGATAGTAGGGGCACAGACAGAGGGCGGAGACTGATAGTAGGGGCACAGACAGAGGGCGGAGACTGATAGTAGGGGCACAGACAGAGGGCGGAGACTGATAGTAGGGGCACAGACAGAGGGCGGAGACTGATAGTAGGGGCACAGACAGAGGGCGGAGACTGATAGTAGGGGCACAGACAGAGGGCGGAGACTGATAGTAGGGGCACAGACAGAGGGCGGAGACTGATAGTAGGGGCACAGACAGAGGGCGGAGACTGACAGGGGGCGGAGACTGATAGTAGGGGCACAGACAGAGGGCGGAGACTGATAGTAGGGGCACAGACAGGGGGCGGAGACTGATAGTAGGGGCACAGACAGGGGGCGGAGACTGATAGTAGGGGCACAGACAGAGGGCGGAGACTGATAGTAGGGGCACAGACAGGGGGCGGAGACTGATAGTAGGGGCACAGACAGAGGGCGGAGACTGATAGTAGGGGCACAGACAGGGGGCGGAGACTGATAGTAGGGGCACAGACAGGGGGCGGAGACTGATAGTAGGGGCACAGACAGAGGGCGGAGACTGATAGTAGGGGCACAGACAGGGGGCGGAGACTGATAGTAGGGGCACAGACAGAGGGCGGAGACTGATAGTAGGGGCACAGACAGGGGGCGGAGACTGATAGTAGGGGCACAGACAGGGGGCGGAGACTGATAGTAGGGGCACAGACAGGGGGCGGAGACTGATAGTAGGGGCACAGACAGGGGGCGGAGACGGCACCGTAGTGCACGCTCTACTTTTGCACAGAGCCCTATTGAAGCCCGATGGAGTAGTGCATTATATTAGGGAATAGGGTGCCATCTGGTGTGTTCCCTAGCACACATACAGGCGGGTTTTGTCCCATCAAAACATTTAATCAGGACAGTTGTTGCTTAATACGTATAATGTGACTACGATGACGTTGTAAACAATAGCAAATTATCACGGCCATATACATGTCTTATATGGGCAGAAAGCTTACATTATTGTTAATCTAACCGAGGTGTCCAATTTACAGTAGCTATTACAGTGAAAAAAGACCATGTTTTTCATGGTACCTGGGCGGCAGGTAGCTTAGTGGTTAAGAGCGTTGTGCCAGTAACCGAAAGGTCGCTGGTTCAAATCCCCGAGCCGACTAGGTGAAAAATTCTGTCGATGTGCCCTTGAGCAAGGCACTTAACCCTAATTGCTCCTGTAAGTCGCTCTGGATAAGAGCGTCTGCTAAATGACAAAAAAAAAAAAAAAAAACATTGTTTGAAGATGGTGCACAACAAAACCCTTTTATCACGGCGACAGGTTTGATACATTCACATCTGAAGGTAGATAATGTCCTTACATTCAGTAATCTTGCTCAGATTTGTCATCCTGAGGATCCCATAGATAAAATCCAGCATAGTTTTGTTTGATAAAAGAAAATGTTGTATCCTAACACAATCCTTGTATAAAGCGTTTCGCCTGAATTCCGACTCGTTCAACTTGCAACAAAGCATTTCGACGTAATATAAACGCTACACCTGGTCTGTTTCACCCGGTCAAGTTCAGTTTTTCTGCGATCCTCAGATACTCAAGAAGGCAACTTTTTTCAGCATTCTGCATGATGTATACAGTGAGGGGAAAAAAGGATTTGATCCCCTGCTGATTTTGAACATTTGCCCACTGACAAAGACATGATCAGTCTATAATTTTAATGGTAGGTTTATTTGAACAGTGAGAGACAGAATAACAAAACAAAAATCCTGAAAAACGCATGTCAAAAATGTTATTAATTGATTTGCATTTTAATGAGGGAAATAAGTATTTGACCCCTCTGCAAAACATGACTTAGTACTTGGTGGCAAAACCCTTGTTGGCAATCACAGAGGTCAGACGTTTCTTGTAGTTGGCCACCAGGTTTGCACACATCTCAGGAGGGATTTTGTTCCACTCCTCTTTGCAGATCTTCTCCAAGTCATTAAGGTTTCGAGGCTGACGTTTGGCAACTCGAACCTTCAGCTCCCTCCACAGATTTTCTATGGGATTAAGGTCTGGAGACTGGCTAGGCCACTCCAGGACCTTAATGTGCTTCTTCTTGAGCCACTCCTTTGTTGCCTTGGCCGTGTGTTTTGGGTCATTGTCATGCTGGAATACCCATCCACGACCCATTTTCAATGCCCTGGCTGAGGGAAGGAGGTTCTCACCCAAGATTTGACGGTACATGGCCCTGTCCATCGTCCCTTTGATGCGGTGAAGTTGTCCTGTCCCCTTAGCAGAAAAACACCCCCAAAGCATAATGTTTCCACCTCCATGTTTGACGGTGGGGATGGTGTTCTTGGGGTCATAGGCAGCATTCCTCCTCCTCCAAACACGGCGAGTTGAGTTGATGCCAAAGAGCTCCATTTTGGTCTCATCTGACTCACTTTCACCCAGTTCTCCTCTGAATCATTCAGATGTTAATTGGCAAACTTCAGACGGGCCTGTATATGTTCTTTCTTGAGCAGGGGGACCTTGCGGGCGCTGCAGGATTTCAGTCCTTCACGGCATAGTGTGTTACCAATTGTTTTCTTGGTGACTATGGTCCCAGCTGCCTTGAGATCATTGACAAGATCCTGCCGTGGAGTTCTGGGCTGATTCCTCACCATTCTCATGATCATTGCAACTTCACGAGGTGAGATCTTGCATGGAGCCCCAGGCCGAGGGAGATTGACAGTTCTTTTGTGTTTCTTCCATTTGCGAATAATCGCACCAACTGTTGTCACCTTTCTCACCAAGCTACTTGGCGATGGTCTTGTAGCCCATTCCAGCCTTGTGTAGGTCTACAATCTTGTCCCTGACATCCTTGGAGAGCTCTTTGGTCTTGGCCATGGTGGAGAGTTTGGAATCTGATTGATTGCTTCTGTGGACAGGTGTCTTTTAGACAGGTAACAAGCTGAGATTAGGAGCACTCCCTTTAAGAGTGTGCTCCTAATCTCAGCTCGTTACCTGTATAAAAGACACCTGGGAGCCAGAAATCTCTCTGATTGAGAGGGGTTCAAATACTTATTTCCCTCATTTAAAATGCAAATCAATTTCTAACATTTTTGACATGCGTTTTTCTGGATTTTTTTTGTTGTTATTCTGTCTCTCACTGTTCAGACATTGGGGGACAACAAAGCTACAGACCGGCAGAGGGCGAAAACGACTCTCTACTGACCGGGATGACCGCCAACTCATTCGAATGTCACTCAAGAACCGTAGGATGACATCAAGTGACCTACAAAAAGAATGGCAAACGGCAGCTGGGGTGAAGTGCACGGCGAGCACGGTTCGAAACAGGCTCCTAGGGGCAAAATACCATAAGGATTGGACGGTAGAGGACTGGAGTAAGGTCATCTTCTCTGATGAGTCCAATTTTCAGCTTTACCCAACACCTGGTCATCTAATGGTTAGACGGAGACCTGGAGAGGCCTACAAGCCACAGTGTCTCGCACCAACTGTGAAATTTGGTAGAGGATCGGTGATGATCTGGGGGTGCTTCAGCAAGGCTGGAATCGGGCAGATTTGTCTTTTGTGAAGGAAGCATGAATCAAGCCACGTACAAGGTTGTCCTGGAAGAAAACTTGCTTCCTTTTGCTCTGACATTGTTCCCCAACTCTGAGGATTCGTTTTTCCAGCAGGACAATGCGCCATGCCACACAGCCAGGTCAATCAAGGTGTGGATGGAGGACCACCAGATCAAGACCCTGTCATGGCCAGCCCAATCTCCAGACCTGAACACCATTGAAAACTTCTGGAATGTGATCAAGAGGAAGCTGGATGGTCACAAGCCATCAAACAAAGCCGAGCTGCTTGAATTTTTGGGCCAGGAGTGGAATAAAGTCACCCAACATCAATGTGAAAGACTGGTGGAGAGCATGCCAAGACACATGAAAGCTGTGATTGAAAATCAGGGTTATTCCACCAAATATTGAATTCTGAACTCGTCCTAAGTTAAAACATTAGTATTGTGTTGTTTAAAAATGAACATGAACTTACTTTCTTTGCATTATTCGAGGTCTGCCAACACTGCATCTTTTTTTGTTATTTTGACCAGTTGTCATTTTCTGCAAATACATGTTCTAAATGACAATATATTTATTTGGGAATTTGGGAGAAATGTTGTCAGTAGTTTATAGAATAATACAAAAATGTTATTTTTACCCAAACACATACCTATAAATAGTAAAACCAGAGAAACGTATATTTTTGCAGTGGTCTCTTAATTTCTTCCGCAGCTGTATGTGTGTGAATTGATTGATTTTATATATATATATATATATATATATATATATATATATTTATATATATATATATATATATATATATATAAAATCAATCAATCTCAATCATTATAATGAAATATTTGTACCAATAGTAAATAAAGCACTCAAACCACAGCATTTCATAGTCAACATAAAATACACAGGCTATACGTTGTGGGTCTATATAAAAGCCAGTGGAGGCTGGTGACGGGAGGATTGTTCATAATAATGGTTGGAATGGAGTGGCTTTTTATATAAATATAGATAAACCTACAATGTATTAGCATAGACTGTGTATTTGATGTTGACTTTGACATGGCTTTCGAGTGTCTTATTTACTATTGGTACACATATATAATTATAGTGATTGTGTTTATATGTTTATAGATGTGTTGTTCATTTGCTGTATTGATGCAGGGCTCTCCCCCTGCTAAAATAAAGTAATAGTAAAACTGGAATGTTAATTTTTAAAATTTTTATATTCAATAGTGTCAATGACTCAGATGACCATTTTAGGACCTTTCTCTGACACCCGCCTGGTATAGAGGTCCTGGACTCCAACACCATCATTAAGTTTGGTGAAGGTGGTAGGCCTGATCATCGATGAGACAGTCTATAGGGAGGAGGTCAGAGACCTGGCAGTGTGGTGCCAGGATAACAACCTCTCCCTCAACATCAGCAAGACAAAGGAGCTGATCGGGGCCTACAGGAAATGCAGGGGCTAGCACGACCCCATTCACATCGACGGGGCGGGTGGAGCGGGTCGATAGCTTAATGTTCCTCGGTGTCCACATCACTAAGGATCTATCATGGTCCAAACACGCCAACACAGTCGTGAAGAGGGCACGACAACGCCCCTTTCCCCTTCAGAACGTTGAAATTATTTTGCATGGGTCTTCAAATTCTCAAAGTTCTACAGCTGCACCATTGAGAGCATCTTGACTGGCTGCATCACCGCCTGGTATGGCAACTGCTTGGCACCCTACCGCAAGGCGCTACAGAGGGCAGTGCATACGGCCCATTACATCACTTCCTGCCATCCAGGACTTCTATACTAGGTGGTGTCAGAGGAAGGCCCTCAAAAATTGTCAGACTCCAGCCCCCCAAGTCAGTGTTCTCTCTGCAACCGCATTGCAAGTGGTAACAGCTTTAACCCCCAAGCCCTAAGACTGCTAAACAGTTAGTCCGCTATTTGGTTAACTACACTGAACAAAAATATAACACAACATGCAACAATTTCAAAGATTTTACTGATTTTATAGTTCATATAAGGAAATCAGTCAATGTAAATACATTCATTAGGCCCAAGTGCAAATATTTCTTAACCTGTTTTTGCTGCTTTGTCATTATGGGGTGTTGTGTGTAGATTGATGAGAAAAAAATAATTTAATCAATTTTAGAAAAAGGCTGTAATGTAACAAAATGTGGAAAAAGTCTAGGGGTCTGAATACTTTCCGCTTTGACCATGATGAAGTTATTAATTACACTTTGGATGGTGTATCAATACACCCAATACACTACTACTAACTCAGTTGCCAGAGAGGAAGGAAACCACTCAGGGATTTCACCATGAGGCCAATGGTGACTTTAAAACAGTTACAGAGTTGAATGGCTGATAGGAGAAAACTGAGGATGGATCAACAACATTGTAGTTACTCCACAATACTAACCTAAATGACAGTGAAAAGAAGGAAGCCTGTACAGAATTTAAAAAATCGAAAACATGCATCCTGTTTGCAATAAAGTAAAACTGCAAAGAAATTAACTTTTTGTCCTGAATACAAACCGTTATGTTTGGGGCAAATCCAACACATCACTGAGTACCGCTCTTCATTTTTTCAAGCATGGTGGTGGCTGCATGCTATCGGTATGGTGGTGGCTGCATGATATAGGTATGGTGGTGGCTGCATGCTATCGGTATGGTGGTGGCTGCATGCTATAGGTATGGTGGTGGCTGCATGCTATCGGTATGGTGGTGGCTGCATGCTATCGGTATGGTGGTGGCTGCATGCTATCGGTATGGTGGTGGCTGCATGCTATCGGTATGGTGGTGGCTGCATGCTATCGGTATGGTGGTGGCTGCATGCTATCGGTATGGTGGTGGCTGCATGCTATCGGTATGGTGGTGGCTGCATGCTATAGGTATGGTGGTGGCTGCATGCTATCGGTATGGTGGTGGCTGCATGCTATCGGTATGGTGGTGGCTGCATGCTATAGGTATGGTGGTGGCTGCATGCTATCGGTATGGTGGTGGCTGCATGCTATCGGTATGGTGGTGGCTGCATGCTATAGGTATGGTGGTGGCTGCATGCTATAGGTATGGTGGTGGCTGCATGCTATCGGTATGGTGGTGGCTGCATGCTATCGGTATGGTGGTGGCTGCATGCTATAGGTATGGTGGTGGCTGCATGCTATAGATATGGTGGTGGCTGCATGCTATAGATATGGTGGTGGCTGCATGCTATAGATATGGTGGTGGCTGCATGCTATAGATATGGTGGTGGCTGCATGCTATAGATATGGTGGTGGCTGCATGCTATAGATATGGTGGTGGCTGCATGCTATAGATATGGTGGTGGCTGCATGCTATAGATATGGTGGTGGCTGCATGCTATAGATATGGTGGTGGCTGCATGCTATAGATATGGTGGTGGCTGCATGCTATAGATATGGTGGTGGCTGCATGCTATAGATATGGTGGTGGCTGCATGCTATAGATATGGTGGTGGCTGCATGCTATAGATATGGTGGTGGCTGCATGCTATAGATATGGTGGTGGCTGCATGCTATCGGTATGGTGGTGGCTGCATGCTATAGATATGGTGGTGGCTGCATGCTATCGGTATGGTGGTGGCTGCATGCTATCGGTATATCGGTTCAGTCTGCTTTAGCACAGCCAAAACCTGGTTCAGTCTGCTTTCCAACAAATTCACTTTTCAGCAGGACAATAACCTAAAAACACAAGGCCAAATATACACTCAGAAATGGGAGTCGACCGGGCCGTTTAAACGTTAAGAAAAATGGTCCATATGTTACATCTATATCCTTTTCCTTACATAGTGCTTCTACCCTGGTCTCCTCTTTTGTGTGGTTCCACTTTCTTGGCCACTGGTTGGTGCTGCTGATGAGAGCTTCCTTAAAACATGACTGATTCTGCTGCTTTTTTCTCCTATTGGCTGACTGGCCTGACCTCTGACCTCTTCTCTCTCTCTCCTATAGGTTGACGGGCCCCTCAGGGTTCCTGACAGACGGACCAGGAAACTACAAGTACAAGACCAAGTGCACCTGGCTGATCGAGGGAACGTGAGTGACAAACACACTCACTCATTCACTCACACACACACACGTTACACTATAGACTCATAGAAACACAACAACATGCCTCTACCCTGAAAGACAGGACCAATATATCTAGCCAAGCTACAGAATAAACCAAAAAGATGTTTACGGTATTCATTAAAAGTTCTATGAAGTGATGGACCTAATGGATGTTCTAAGCGTTATAATAGGATAATATACACTACCAGTCAAAAGTTTGGACACTTACTCATTCCAGAGGTTTTCTTAATTTTTTTTACTATTTTCTACATTGTAGAATAATAGTGAAGACTTCAAAGCTATTAAATAACACATATGGAATCAGGTAGTAACCAAATAAGTGTTCCAACAATTCAAAATATATTTGAGATTCTTCAAAGTAGCCACCCTTTGCCTTGATGACGGCTTTGCATACTCTTGGCATTCTCTCACCCAGCTTCAAGAGGTAGTCATGGGCAGTGCAGGGTTGGGTGGTATACCGAATTTCACGATATACCGGTATTGATGCACGGACTGGTTTTTACTTTACTTTCTATAACGGTATTTACAGTTTTGGTTTGTTAAATGTGATACCCCGTGTGTAACGCACATTTTTATAGTTTACTCCGCTACTTGAGTCATCTCTCTCTCTCTCTCTCTCTCTCCATGCCGCTTTCCACACAGACCTAGCCCCGCCCCCTGTCACTCAAGGAGCACATTTGTAGTTCACTTTGCGTCTTAGTATGAATCTACTATAGTGTCTTTGTACTCCCTGACGAAGGACATGCAGCCGGAACGCGTCAAGAGTTTAAAATATTTGTTTCCATTGAACATGCAAATAGTCTGTTTTAATTATATGAAGAGTGCCCTTTCTTTTTGATGACCAATTTACTCCTTTTACCAAAGAGCACATTCTGTCTATTCTGTACCTTAGCAGCACTTCCATTTTTTCTACAAATAAATCTATCGATACTGTTTTCACTTTGCTTCTTAATATAAATCAAATTATCCAATCCACAATATTTATTACAAATGGATTTATAAAGCCCTTTTTACATCAGCAGATGTCACAAAGTGCTATACAGAAACCCAGCCTAAAACCCCAAACAGCAAGCAATGATGTAGAAGCATGGTGGCTAGGAAAAACTCCCTAGAAAGGCAGGAACCTAGGAAGAAACCTAGAGAGGAACCAGGCTCTGAGGGGTGGCCAGTCCCCTTCTTGCTGTACCGGGTGGAGATTATAACAGTACATGGCCATTAAGGCCAGATCAAAAGTTCATAGATGACCAGCAGGGTCAAATAATAATCACAGTGGTTGTAGAGGTTGCAACAGGTCAGTACATCAGGAGTAAATGTAATTTGGCTTTTCATAGCCGGGCATTTAGAGGTTGAAATAGCAGGTGCGGTAGAGAGAGAGAGAGAGTTGAAAACAGCAGGTCTGGGACAAGGTAGCAGGTAGTCTGGTGAACAGGTCAGGGTTCCATAGCCGCAGGCAGAAGAGTGGAAACTGGAGCAGCAGCACGACCAGGTGGACTGGGGACAGCCAGGAGTCATCAGGCCAGGTAGTCCTGAGGCATGGTCCTAGGGCTCAGGTCCTCCGGGAGGGGAGGGAGAGAGGGAGAGAGGGAGAGGACTGGGGACAGCCAGGAGTCATCAGGCCAGGTAGTCCTGAGGCATGGTCCTAGGGCTCAGGTCCTCCGGGATGAGAGGGAGAGAGGGAGAGGACTGGGGACAGCCAGGAGTCATCAGGCCAGGTAGTCCTGAGGCATGGTCCTAGGGCTCAGGTCCTCTGGGAGGAGAGGGGGAGAGACAGCCAGGAGTCATCAGGCCAGGTAGTCCTGAGGCATGGTCCTAGGGCTCAGGTCCTCCAGGAGGGGAGGGAGAGAGGGAGAGGACTGGGGACAGCCAGGAGTCATCAGGCCAGGTAGTCCTGAGGCATGGTCCTAGGGCTCAGGTCCTCTGGGAGAGGGAGAGAGGGAGAGGACTGGGGACAGCCAGGAGTCATCAGGCCAGGTGGTCCTGAGGCATGGTCCTAGGGCTCAGGTCCTCTGGGAGGAGAGGGGGAGAGACAGCCAGGAGTCATCAGGCCAGGTAGTCCTGAGGCATGGTCCTAGGGCTCAGGTCCTCCAGGAGGGGAGGGAGAGAGGGAGAGGACTGGGGACAGCCAGGAGTCATCAGGCCAGGTAGTCCTGAGGCATGGTCCTAGGGCTCAGGTCCTCTGGGAGAGGGAGAGAGGGAGAGGACTGGGGACAGCCAGGAGTCATCAGGCCAGGTGGTCCTGAGGCATGGTCCTAGGGCTCAGGTCCTCTGGGAGGAGAGGGGGAGAGACAGCCAGGAGTCATCAGGCCAGGTAGTCCTGAGGCAGGGTCCTCCAGGAGGGGAGGGAGAGAGGGAGAGAGGGAGGGGAGGGAGAGCGTGTTGCTTGTATAAATCAAGAGGAATAGAAGAACCATGAATATGTTAGCTACATGAAGTAGCTAGATTTAAGGATCTCCTAGGAAACACTTATCAACACTTTGGTTCCTACTCTGTCACAATAACTTCTCCCTGGCATTTTCATTCGTTGTCATGTCAAACAACGCTGTATTCAAAGTGTCCACTATTATATTCTTACTATAGAATTAGAATAATCATTCTATTTCCATGATGTCATCAGTTCACCCAAGTGTTTTGCTCAAAATCGCAAGTCAAATCGCAATTACAACATTTGGTAAAAAATAAGGCCTAGATCGTTTGCCCATATCGTGCAGCCCTATGTGTGTACATGATCTCCAATGAGTGCAAACATTTATGAAAATTCAGATGTTTATGGGGGGGGTTAATTGAACAGTATAAAACAATCAGAATGGAGAAAGACCCTTGACTTTTTCCACATTATGTTACGTTAGTCTTAATCTAAAATTGATTAAATTGTTTAGTTTTTCTCATCAGTCTACACACAATACCCCGTAATGACAAAGCAAAAATAGGTTTTTAGAAATGTTTGCTAATTTTATAAAAATACAAAAAACTGAAATATCACATTTACATAAGGACTGAGATCCTTTTCTCAGTGCTTTGTTGAAGCACCTTTGGCAGCGATTACAGCCTCGGGTCTTCTTGGGAATGACGCTACAAGCTTGGCACACCTGTATTTGGGGAGTTTCTCCCATTTCTTCTCTGCAGATCCTCTCTGCAGATCCTATTCAGACCACTTCCCTTTTTCCACATTTTGTTACGTTACAGCCTTATTCTAAAATGTATTAAATAAAACATTTCCCTCATCAATACCCCATAATGACGAAGCAAAAACAGGTTTTTATACATTTTTGTAAATGTATATATGTTACGTTCTCCCCTCGGGTGTAGTTCGTCTGAGGAGACGTAAATGCCTGGGCCTGCGCACACAAGGTAAACTAGATGGATGGGGAAGAAATGTGGGGTGTAATGAACTAAAATAACCAGACAACAACCAGATCTCAAGCTTAGCCCTCGGGGGACGTTTAGTAGTGTACTTAAACAAAATAAACAACACCCATAAAGAAACAACAAATCAATCAAATAAACCAGGGAAGGTAAGAGAAGGGAATATTTGGGAACGGGGTCCAATTAATGAAAATAAACAAAAGGTCCCTCCTCTTCTACACACCTAAACCTTCCTATCACACTCTAAGCCTAACCCACTTTCCTACCTGTTACCACAAATACAGGGGTGACACCCGCCCGGCTAACCTAGTGTGTAAAACAATGGGTTATCTACGTGTGAATGTACACCCATGGGCAGAACTACCTTTCCCTTCTCCAGGACCCAGGTAGGGTGGAGTACATCAGGAGAACAGGCTGGAACACAAACAAAGATGATAAATTAACAGCCAAATAACAAGTGTCCTCTCCCCTCTTCTTCGAGCTCACATGGCAAACCGGTATACTCTCGTCAATCAGCTACAGCTGCCAGGACTCTGGACCGAAGCCACGCCCACCATCGTCAGCTGCAACTCAGCACACCTGTAATGCCCAGAACACACAAACACACTACACAGGGAAATGGGGAGAAAGAAAAACACGTCACACGTAACAATATATATATAAAAAAAAAGATACCTTATTTATTAAAAAAAAAAAAAAACTGTAAAACCTTATTTACATAAGTATTCAGACACTTTGCTATGAGACTTGAAATTGAGCTCAGGTGCATCCTGTTTCCATTGATCATCCTTGATGTTTCTACAACTTGATTGGAGTCCACCTGTGGTAAATTCAATTGATTGGACATGATTTGGAAAGGCACACACCTGTCTATATAAGGTCCCACAGTTGACAGTGCATGTCATAGCAAAAACCAAGCCATGAGGTCGACGGAATTGTCCGTAGAGCTCAGAGACAGGATTGTGTCGAGGCACAGATCTGGGGAAGGGTACCAAAAAATGTCTGCAGCATTGAAGGTCCCCAAGAACACAGTGCCCTCCATCATTCTTAAATGGAAGAAGTTTGGAACCACCAAGACTCTTCCTAGAGCTGGCCGCCCAGCCAAACTGAGCAATCAGGGGAGAAGGGCCTTGGTCAGGGAGGTGACCAAGAACCCGATGGTCACTCTGACAGAGCTCCAGAGTTCCTCTGTGGAGATGGGAAAACCTTCCAGAAGGACAACCATCTCTGCAGCACCTCCATCAATCAGGCCTTTATAGTAGAGTGGCCAGACGGAAGTCACTCCTCAGTAAAAGGCACATGACAGCCCGCTTGGAGTTTGCCAAAAGGCACCTAAAGGACTCTGACCATGAGAAACAAGATTCTCTGGTCTGAAACCAAGATTGAACTCTTTGGCCTGAATGCCAAGCGTCACGTCTGGAGGAAACCTGGCACCATCCCTATGGTGAAGCATGGTGGTGGCAGCATCATATTGTGGGAATGTTTTTCAGCAGCAGGGACTGGGAGACTAGTCAGGATCAAGGCAAAGATGAACGGCGCAAAGTACAGAGAGATCCTTGATGAAAACCTGCTTCTGAGCGCTCAAACTCAGACTGGGGCGAAGTTTCACCTTCCAACAGGATAACGACCCTAAGCACACAGCCAAGACAACACAGGAGTGGCTTCGGGACAAGTCTCTGAATGTACCTTGAGTGGCCCATCCAGATCCTGGACTTGAACCCAATCGAACATCTCTGGAGTGACCTAAAAATAGCTGTGCAGCGACGCTCCCCATCCAACCTGACAGAGCTTGAGAGGATCTGCAGAGAAGAATGGGAGAAACTCCCATAATACAGGTGTGCCAAGTTTCTAGCGTCATACCCAAGAAGACTTGAGAATGTAATCGCTGCCAAAGGCGCTTCAACAAAGTACTGAGTTTAAAGGGTCTGAATACTTATGTAAATGTAATTATTACATTTTTAATTGTTAATAAATGTGCAAACATTTCTAAAAACCAGTTTTTTGCTTTGTCATTATGTGGTATTGTGTGTGTGTGTGGATTGATGAAAAAAACAATTTAATCCATTTTAAGATAAGGCTGTAATGTAACAAAAAGTGAAAAAAGTCAAGGGGTCTGAATACTTTCCGAATGCACTGTATTTTGGCCGTATCGCCCAGCCGTACCCCCATCAAAGTTGCCCATCCCTGGTGTACGTACACTTATCAGCATACATTTATCAGGACTTGGATTCAACCCACTATTTCATGTTCTGAATGCATCCAAATCCCAAGAATGTTGAGAAAAATGAAGTGATACATTTATAATTTAATAATCCATGTAGACATCTGCTTGTTCTGCTGTATGAAGAGAATGACACCCTATTCCCTACATAGTACACTACTATAGACCAGAGAATGGCACCCTATTCCCTATATAGTGCACTACTTTAGACCAGAGAATGGCACCCTATTCCCTATATAGTGCACTACTTTAGACCAGAGAATGGCACCCTATTCCCTATATAGTGCACTACTTTAGACCAGAGAATGGCACCCTATTCCCTATATAGTGCACTACTTTAGACCAGAGAATGGCACCCTATTCCCTATATAGTGCACTACTTTAGACCAGAGAATGGCACCCTATTCCCTATATAGTGCACTACTTTAGACCAGAGAATGGCACCCTATTCCCTATATAGTGCACTACTTTAGACCCGAGAATGGCACCCTATTCCCTATATAGTGCACTACTTTAGACCAGAGAATGGCACCCTATTCCCTATATAGTGCACTACTTTAGACCAGAGAATGGCACCCTATTCCCTATATAGTGCACTACTTTAGACCAGAGAATGGCACCCTATTCCCTATATAGTGCACTACTTTAGACCAGAGAATGGTGCCCTATTCCCTATATAGTGCACTACTTTAGACCAGAGAATAGCACCCTATTCCCTATATAGTGCACTACTTTAGACCAGAGAATGGCACCCTATTCCCTATATAGTGCACTACTTTAGACCAGAGAATGGCACCCTATTCCCTATATAGTGCACTACTTTAGACCAGAGAATGGCACCCTATTCCCTATATAGTGCACTACTTTAGACCAGAGAATGGCACCCTATTCCCTATATAGTGCACTACTTTAGACCAGAGAATGGCACCCTATTCCCTATATAGTGCACTACTTTAGACCAGAGAATGGCACCCTATTCCCTATATAGTGCACTACTTTAGACCAGAGAATGGCACCCTATTCCCTATATAGTGCACTACTTTAGACCAGAGAATGGCACCCTATTCCCTATATAGTGCACTACTTTAGACCAGAG
This sequence comes from Coregonus lavaretus, assembly GCF_964263955.1. Lineage (NCBI taxonomy): Eukaryota > Metazoa > Chordata > Actinopteri > Salmoniformes > Salmonidae > Coregonus > Coregonus lavaretus. Next base: position 249,847 of record NW_028158141.1, read on the forward strand.
AATGGCACCCTATTCCCTATATAGTGCACTACTTTAGACCAGAGAATGGCACCCTATTCCCTATATAGTGCACTACTTTAGACCAGAGAATGGGACCCTATTCCCTATATAGTGCACTACTTTAGACCAGAGAATGGAACCCTATTCCCTATATAGTGCACTACTTTAGACCAGAGAATGGCACCCTATTCCCTATATAGTGCACTACTTTAGACCAGAGAATGGGACCCTATTCCCTATATAGTGCACTACTTTAGACCAGAGAATGGCACCCTATTCCCTATATAGTGCACTACTTTAGACCAGAGAATGGGACCCTATTCCCTATATAGTGCACTACTTTAGACCAGAGAATGGAACCCTATTCCCTACATAGTGCACTACTTTAGACCAGAGAATGGCACCCTATTCCCTACATAGTACACTACTTTAGACCAGAGAATGGGACCCTATTCCCTATATAGTGCACTACTTTAGACCAGAGAATGGAACCCTATTCCCTATATAGTGCACTACTTTAGACCAGAGAATGGCACCCTATTCCCTATATAGTGCACTACTTTAGACCAGAGAATGGCACCCTATTCCCTATATAGTGCACTACTTTAGACCAGAGAATGGCACCCTATTCCCTATATAGTGCACTACTTTAGACCAGAGAATGGGACCCTATTCCCTATATAGTGCACTACTTTAGACCAGAGAATGGAACCCTATTCCCTATATAGTGCACTACTTTAGACCAGAGAATGGCACCCTATTCCCTATATAGTGCACTACTTTAGACCAGAGAATGGCACCCTATTCCCTATATAGTGCACTACTTTAGACCAGAGAATGGCACCCTATTCCCTATATAGTGCACTACTTTAGACCAGAGAATGGGACCCTATTCCCTATATAGTGCACTACTTTAGACCAGAGAATGGAACCCTATTCCCTACATAGTGCACTACTTTAGACCAGAGAATGGCACCCTATTCCCTACATAGTACACTACTTTAGACCAGAGAATGGGACCCTATTCCCTATATAGTGCACTACTTTAGACCAGAGAATGGAACCCTATTCCCTATATAGTGCACTACTTTAGACCAGAGAATGGAACCCTATTCCCTATATAGTGCACTACTTTAGACCAGGGAATTTAGGGCTCTGGTCTAAAGTAGTGCACTATATAGGGAATAGGGTTCCATATAGGATGTATCTTTTAGAACAACCCCAGTGACCTCCAACCCCAGTGACCTCCAACCCCAGTGACCTCCAACCCCAGTGACCTCCAACCCCAGTGACCTCCAACACCGGGCATCTGGTGAGCAGACAAAAAGGCGTGATTGTGGTTTTAATAGGCAACATAAGATATCCGTGACCATATACAGATAATAAAGTTTAAAATATTTATCTTGTGAGAACAAATGTCTCTTTGACCCTTCTGCCTCTGAATGATGTTATTTGCCCAGACAGTTCAACCATGTCCATAGGTTTAGCCAGTGTTGTGTTCGAGACCACCTAACGCGAGACCGATCCAAGACCGGATCAAATCGAGGCAGAGTCAAGACCGAGACCAGAAAAATGCGAGTCAATTCAAGACCACGTTTTCATACATTTGTAGAATGTTTGGGAATTACTTATACTAAGGCATTTGTGACAATTCTATAGCAATATAGAGTGGGAAAGCGGACACTGCAGTGGCGCAGTGGTCTAAGGCACTGCATCGCAGTGCTAACTGTGCCACTAGAGATTGGGTTGTGGGTTCGATTCCCACGGGGGGCCAGTATAAAAAAAATATGTATTCACTAACTGTAAGTCGCTCTGGATAAGAGCGTCTGCTAAATGACTAAAAATGTAAAAAAATGTAAAAATGTAAATAAAATCTAATAAAAACATCTGTCTTGTCCAGGACCAGAGACTGGTGCACTATAGCCAATCAGAGCTATAGTAGGCCTTAATACAAACAAGCCATTTGCCACATGGGCCTGCCATCATTCACTTTGAACTGGACTGTGTGTTTACAGGCAGTAGCAACAGAGCGACTTTAGATCATTAAAACGCTTTCGCCAAAAGCCACAAAATACACCTGAATGGATTTCTGCAAATATGGAAATACCACGGGAGTCCTCTTACATTTGGGAACTTCACAGCCCTATTGATCAAACAACCATGAAAAGGTGGGCTCTCTCTCCCTCAGTTATGCACATCAACAACAACAAGATCAACAACTAATGCTAGCCAGAGCAAGAGGAGCTAAAATCTAATGAAGGAACATTAGATAAACCCTCTCAAACTTTTTCAGCTAGTTGGCCGTCAAAATTGCACTGATAAACGATGGGGAATTGTAGCCTGCTCGTCCTTCTGCAGCTTGCATGCCAATGCATGCTTGTCCCAACCAAGCACCCAAGCTAACTGGCTGAAGTTGACTAGCTTGCTTGCTAGCTACTTCCAGACACAAATGAGAGAACACCTCACTCTGACCATTTTACTCACCCTAGCAGAGCTGGTTAGGCTGTTTTCATGTTATTTAGAGCGTTCTTGACTAACTATTACCTTTTTTTGCCTACGTTTACTGACACCGGCCATATTCAGTGGGTGTTGTATGTTCGTAAATTCATCAGTTGTTCTGCGCTCTGGCACACTCAGACGAGAGTGCTTTGAAATCGGAGTAATAGCCAGAGTGAATTTGTGAACCCAAGAGATATGCTAACTAACTGGATAACAGTTGTTCAAGTTCTTGCTAGCTAACCAAATGACACCTGCATCTCTAGCGGTGTATAGCCACCGTAAAACGATATGATGGGAAAAGTCAGTCACTCACCCACTCCTCCAATGGCATGACATGACATCCTCCTAGCAGATAGCTAGCTAGCGATCTAGCTAACGTTAGGCTCCGTGTTTTTAGCTTGCTACATAAATAGACAGGCTAGCCTGTTAGCCACGTTATGACTGACCTGTGATCATTGCCCTTGCTAGTTTGATTGTATTGACATTCCCAGCCTTAGTTACATTCTTCAGTTTTTGTCCAGAATATTGAGTCATTGAAACTGAAACAGTGCATCCTGAATGAAGGCAGGAAACAATGTACCAGGCCAGCTGTGATTTACAACCTGATAGCAATATTTTTGGGACTACCAAGAAATGTATTGGTGAATTATATTAATCATGTATTGAACTGCATCCATCTATTCTGCCAACAATGCCTTAGTGTACGTCATGGAACGTTGAGTCAAATAGAACCTATTTTTAAAACATCTTATAAAGTTGGTTTTGTAGCATAAACTGGGAATTTTATATTTTTCACTGATATTATGATTGTCTGTTTGTTTCATATCTGCAAAGTAGTTAAAACGCTGTCAGTTCCACTTTAAACTTTAGGTCACTGGTTTCTTTGTGTGCTAAACGTTAAATGTTTGTTGCAATGGGAAGTAATAGTTGTACATTTCTATTGGGAAATGCTTAATGGTTGTGTTTTTGTATTCTTATGATTGGGACCTACTGGCTTATTATGTCAGAGTTGATGGACTGCTTATCCTTTAACATCATGCTGTGTGACTGCTTATCCTTTAACATCATACTGTGTGACTGCTTATCCTTTAACATCATGCTGTGTGACTGCTTATCCTTTAACATCATGCTGTGTGACTGCTTATCCTTTAACATCATGCTGTGTGACTGCTTATCCTTTAACATCATGCTGTGTGACTGCTTATCCTTTAATATCATGCTGTGTGACTGCTTATCCTTTAACATCATGCTGTGTGACTGCTTATCCTTTAACATCATGCTGTGTGACTGCTTATCCTTTAACATCATGCTGTGTGACTGCTTATCCTTTAACATCATGCTGTGTGACTGCTTATCCTTTAACATCCTGCTGTGTGACTGCTTATCCTTTAACATCATGCTGTGTGACTGCTTATCCTTTAACATCATGCTGTGTGACTGCTTATCCTTTAACATCATGCTGTGTGACTGCTTATCCTTTAACATCATGCTGTGTGACTGCTTATCCTTTAACATCATGCTGTGTGACTGCTTATCCTTTAACATCATGCTGTGTGACTGCTTATCCTTTAACATCATGCTGTGTGACTGCTTATCCTTTAACATCATGCTGTGTGACTGCTTATCCTTTAACATCATGCTGTGTGACTGCTTATCCTTTAACATCATGCTGTGTGACTGCTTATCCTTTAACATCATGCTGTGTGACTGCTTATCCTTTAACATCATGCTGTGTGACTGCTTATCCTTTAACGTCATGCTGTGTGACTGTTTATCCTTTAACGTCATGCTGTGTGTGACTGCTTATCCTTTAACATCATGCTGTGTGACTGCTTATCCTTTAACATCATGCTGTGTGACTGCTTATCCTTTAACAGCATGCTGTGTGACTGCTTATCCTTTAACATCATGGTGTGTGACTGCTTATCCTTTAACATCATGCTGTGTGTGACTGCTTATCCTTTAACATCATGCTGTGTGACTGCTTATCCTTTAACATCATGCTGTGTGACTGCTTATCCTTTAACATCATGCTGTGTGACTGCTCATCCTTTAACATCATGCTGTGTGACTGCTTATCCTTTAACATCATGCTGTGTGTGACTGCTTATCCTTTAACATCATGCTGTGTGACTGCTTATCCTTTAACATCATGCTGTGTGACTGCTTATCCTTTAACATCATGCTGTGTGACTGCTCATCCTTTAACATCATGCTGTGTGACTGCTTATCCTTTAACATCATGCTGTGTGTGACTGCTTATCCTTTAACATCATGCTGTGTGACTGCTTATCCTTTAACATCATGCTGTGTGACTGCTTATCCTTTAACATCATGCTGGGTGTGACTGCTTATCATTTAACATCATGCTGTGTGACTGCTTATCCTTTAACATCATGCTGTGTGACTGCTTATCCTTTAACATCATGCTGTGTGACTGCTTATCCTTTAACATCATGCTGTGTGACTGCTTATCCTTTAACATCATGCTGTGTGACTGCTTATCCTTTAACATCATGCTGTGTGACTGCTTATCCTTTAACATCATGCTGTGTGACTGCTTATCCTTTAACATCCTGCTGTGTGACTGCTTATCCTTTAACATCATGCTGTGTGACTGCTTATCCTTTAACATCATGCTGTGTGACTGCTTATCCTTTAACATCATGCTGTGTGGCTGCTGTCTTTCCATCAGCCCTATCCAGTGGTGTAGTCTTTCCATCAGCCCTATCCAGTGGTGTAGTCTTTCCATCAGCCCTATCCAGTGGTGCTGACTTTCCATCAGCCCTATCCAGTGGTGCTGTCTTTCCATCAGCCCTATCCAGTGGTGCTGTCTTTCCATCAGCCCTATCCAGTGGTGTTGTCTTTCCATCAGCCCTATCCAGTGGTGTAGTCTTTCCATCAGCCCTATCCAGTGGTGTAGTCTTTCCATCAGCCCTATCCAGTGGTGTAGTCTTTCCATCAGCCCTATCCAGTGGTGTAGTCTTTCCATCAGCCCTATCCAGTGGTGTAGTCTTTCCATCAGCCTGGCAAAGCGGTTTTATGCGCTGACTGAATATTTGGCCTGGCAAAGCGGTTTTATGCGCTGACTGAATATTTGGCCTGGCAAAGCGGTTTTATGCGCTGACCGAATATTTGGCCTGGCAAAGCGGTTTTATGCGCTGACTGAATATTTGGCCTGGCAAAGCGGTTTTATGCGCTGACTGAATATTTGGCCTGGCAAAGCGGTTTTATGCGCTGACTGAATATTTGGCCTGGCAAAGCGGTTTTATGCGCTGACTGAATATTTGGCCTGGCAAAGCGGTTTTATGCGCTGACTGAATGGAAGCTGATAATGATGAGATTTTTACTCCGCTGGTCTGACACCGAGACAAGACCGAGACACTCAATATGTCGTCTCGAGACCGGACTTGTATACTACAACACTAGGTTTATCTAGCCAGACACTGTTCAACCATGTCCAGGTTTATCTAACCAGACACGGTTCAACCATGTCCAGGTTTATCTAGCCAGACACGGTTCAACCATGTCCAGGTTTATCTAACCAGACACGGTTCAACCATGTCCAGGTTTATCTAGCCAGACACGGTTCAACCATGTCCAGGTTTATCTAACCAGACACGGTTCAACCATGTCCAGGTTTATCTAACCAGACACGGTTCAACCATGTCCAGGTTTATTTAGCCAGACACTGTTCAACCATGTCCATAGGTTTATCTAACCAGACACGGTTCAACCATGTCCAGGTTTATCTAACCAGACACGGTTCAACCATTTCCAGGTTTATCTAACCAGACACGGTTCAACCATGTCCAGGTTTATTTAGCCAGACACTGTTCAACCATGTCCATAGGTTTATCTAACCAGACACTGTTCAACCATGTCCATAGGTTTATCTAACCAGACACGGTTCAACCATGTCCATAGGTTTATCTAACCAGACACGGTTCAACCATGTCCAGGTTTATCTAACCAGACACTGTTCAACCATGTCCAGGTTTATCTAACCAGACACGGTTCAACCATGTCCATAGGTTTATCTAACCAGACACTGTTCAACCATGTCCAGGTTTATTTAGCCAGACACTGTTCAACCATGTCCAGGTTTATCTAACCAGACACTGTTCAACCATGTCCAGGTTTATTTAGCCAGACACTGTTCAACCATGTCCATAGGTTTATCTAACCAGACACTGTTCAACCATGTCCAGGTTTATCTAACCAGACACGGTTCAACCATGTCCAGGTTTATTTAGCCAGACACTGTTCAACCATGTCCAGGTTTATCTAGCTGCCCCCAGACCAGAGTTTGTCCATGTTTAGTTGAACTCTAGGCTAATCGTTTTTTCCAACAGCATCCTAACTGTGTTCTGTCTCGGTCCTGCAGGCCCAACAGCATCCTAACTGTTCTGTCTCGGTCCTGCAGGCCCGACAGCATCCTAACTGTGTTCTGTCTCGGTCCTGCAGGCCCGACAGCATCCTAACTGTGTTCTGTCTCGGTCCTGCAGGCCCGACAGCATCCTAACTGTGTTCTGTCTCGGTCCTGCAGGCCCGACAGCATCCTAACTGTGTTCTGTCTCGGTCCTGCAGGCCCGACAGCATCCTAACTGTTCTGTCTCGGTCCTGCAGGCCCGACAGCATCCTAACTGTTCTGTCTCGGTCCTGCAGGCCCAACAGCATCCTAACTGTGTTCTGTCTCGGTCCTGCAGGCCCAACAGCATCCTAACTGTTCTGTCTCGGTCCTGCAGGCCCGACAGCATCCTAACTGTGTTCTGTCTCGGTCCTGCAGGCCCGACAGCATCCTAACTGTTCTGTCTCGGTCCTGCAGGCCCAACAGCATCCTAACTGTTCTGTCTCGGTCCTGCAGGCCCGACAGCATCCTAACTGTGTTCTGTCTCGGTCCTGCAGGCCCGACAGCATCCTAACTGTGTTCTGTCTCGGTCCTGCAGGCCCGACAGCATCCTCAGACTGAGGTTGGACCACTTTGCTACGGAGTGCAGCTGGGACCACCTGTATGTCTACGATGGGGACTCTATCTACACCCCTCTACTGGCTGCCTTCAGGTGGGTACAGGGAGGACGGGGGTGGTGATGGGTACAGGGAGGACGGGGGTGGTGATGGGTACAGGGAGGACGGGGGTGGTGATGGGTACAGGGAGGACGGGGGTGGTGATGGGTACAGGGAGGACGGGGGTGGTGGTGGGTACAGGGAGGACGGGGGTGGTGATGGGTACAGGGAGGACGGGGGTGGTGATGAGCTGTGTAGGGGGGGTGGTGGTGGTGAGCTGTGTGGGGGGGTGGTGAGCTGTGTAGGGGGGGGTGGGGGTGGTGAGCTGTGTAGGGGGGGTGGTGGGGGGGGGGGGGGTGGTGAGCTAATATGGTGTCCATATAATAGACCTATGAGAAGAGACACTAATATAATATGATGTTGTCCCGTGTAGCTCAGTTGGTAGAGCAGGGCTCAGTTGGTAGAGCAGGGCTCAGTTGGTAGAGCAGGGCTCAGTTGGTAGAGCAGGGCCCAGTTGGTAGAGCAGGGTTCAGTTGGTAGAGCAGGGCCCAGTTGGTAGAGCAGGGTTCAGTTGGTAGAGCAGGGCCCAGTTGGTAGAGCAGGGCTCAGTTGGTAGAGCAGGGCCCAGTTGGTAGAGCAGGGCTCAGTTGGTAGAGCAGGGCTCAGTTGGTAGAGCAGGGCCCAGTTGGTAGAGCAGGGCCCAGTTGGTAGAGCAGGGCCCAGTTGGTAGAGCAGGGCCCAGTTGGTAGAGCAGGGCCCAGTTGGTAGAGCAGGGCCCAGTTGGTAGAGCAGGGCCCAGTTGGTAGAGCAGGGCTCAGTTGGTAGAGCAGGGCTCAGTTGGTAGAGCATGGCCCAGTTGGTAGAGCAGGGCTCAGTTGGTAGAGCAGGGCTCAGTAGGTAGAGCATGGCATTTGCAACGCCAGGGTTGTGGGTTCGATTCCCACGGGGGGCCAGTATGACACAAAAAAAAGTATGCACTCACTTAACTGTAAGTCGCTCTGGATAAGAGCGTCTGCTAAATGACTAAAAATGTAAAATAATAGACCTATGAGAAGAGGAGACACTAATATGATGTTGTCCATATAATAGACCTATGAGAAGAGGAGACACTAATATGATGTTGTCCATATAATAGACCTATGAGAAGAGGAGACACTAATATGATGTTGTCCATATAATAGACCTATGAGAAGAGGAGACACTAATATGATATGATGTTTAAGTAGCACCGACCAAACAATGATAAATAGTGAATACGTGCAGTCACTCACCTGGGATATTGTCGATGCTCCACTGCAGAACACCTTTATGTACTTCAGGAAATTCAGACTTTATCCCATCAATCACAATGGCTGTCACTAAGATAATCATGAAACCATGAACAGGCGTCAGAGCTCAGGCCTATCGAGGACAACTTATTCAATAAAATAATCAACAGTATCAAAAGCTTTTGTATTCTCACATCTCTAACACAACCAACTGGGCAATGATCTTAGGCGAAGACACCAGTAGAAACATATTTCTCTGGTGTATTCGTTAAAATAAGGTCAATCAGAGAGGACTTTAAAGGATCTCTAGTGTTGGGCCGTGTAGGATTAGTCACCAGCTGGGTTAGGTTTAGATCAGTACACTTGTCTTTTAGATTGTCTGAAGGCTGCATTTCCCAATCAGAATTTAGGTCACCCATGATAATAACTTCTGATTTAAAATAAGAAAACAACAAACTACTTAACTCCTCGAGTGCACAAAGGTTAGCCGAGGGAGGACAGTTATGGATCCATTTTTCCCCAAACAGCTTAAAGATGGTAGCAAAAAAAATAATTAGAATGGATTTCATTAAAAAGACAGAGAAATAATATTTTATAAGAATGGCCACTCCTCCACATCTACCCTGTCAGTTCTGAACACATTATAACCCTCAATACTAATATCAGAGTCCAGAAGGGATCCAGCTCGGGGGGCTGGATCCCCAGATATCCTGATGTGAGAGGGATCCCGGCGGTGTGAGAGGGATCCCGGCGGTGTGAGAGGGATCCCGGCGGTGTGAGAGGGATCCCGGCGGGTACAGGCCTGGTAGAAACCCCCTGAGCTGGATCCTCATGGTAGAGGATGAAGGAGCAGTAATCTCTGGAAGCAGGAAGCCAAGACTGTTGGTCAGCAGTACGGGATCCCCCAAAGCCATTTCAGCCCCATTCACCAAAAGGGGGTTGGGTAGGAGGGGAGGGGAGGCGTCTCTGCAGGGCAGCCCTGTCCAGGCAGTCAGAGAGCGGCGACACGATGGCGAAGCTGAGGAGTGGAAAAGGGAAAGGTCTTAGAGTGGGACCTATCCAAGATATGCTCCAATGTCTCAATTTGCTTACTGTGGATGTCCAGCTCAGACATACTGTACGTTCCTCAATAAGCTGACCGTTTCCACATTGGACATTTGTCCTGTCAATATTGTCCTGGAACTGTGCAAAATACAGTGCATTCGGAAAGTATTCAGACCCCTTGACTTTTTCCACATTTTGTTACGTTACAGCCTTATTCTAAAATTGATTAAATTGTTTTGTATCCTCATCAATACCCCATAATGACAAAGCGAAAACAGGTTTTTATAATGTTTTGCGAATTTATATAAAATGAAAAAAAAAATGAAATATCACATTTACATAAGTATTCAGACCCTTTACTCAGTACTTTGTTGAAGCACCTTTGGCAGCGATTAAAGCCTCAAGTCTTCTTGGGTATGACGCTACAAGCTTGGCACACCTGTATTTGGGGAGTTTCTCCCATTCTTCTCTGCAGATCCTCTCAAGCTCTGTCAGGTTGGATGGGGAGCGTCGCTGCACAGCTATTTTCAGGTCTCTCCAGAGATGTTCGATTGGGTTCAAGTTTGGGCTCTGGCTGGGCCACTCAAGGACATTCAGAGACTTGTCCCGAACCCACTCCTGTGTTGTCTTGGCTGTGTGCTTAGGGTCGTTGTCCTGTTGGAAGGTGAACCTTGTCCCAGTCTGAGGTGCTGAGCGCTCTGGAGCAGGTTTTCATCAAGGATCTCTCTGTACTTTTCTACGTTCATCTTTCCCTCGATCCTGACAAGTCTCCCAGTCCCTGCCGCTGAAAAACATCCCCACAGCATGATGCTGCCACCACCATGCTTCACAATAGGGATGTTATTGGCCAGGTGATGAGTGGTGCCTGGTTTCCTCCAGATGTGACACTTGGCATTCAGGCCAAAGAGTTCAATCTTGGTTTCATCAGACCACATAATCTTGTTTCTCATTGTCTGAGAGTCCTTTAAGTGCCTTTTGGCAAACTCCAAGCGGGCTGTCATGTGCCTTTTACTGAGGAGTGGTGTCCGTCTGGTCAATCTACCATAAAGGCCTGATTTGGTGGAGTGCTGCAGAGATGGTTGTCCTTCTGGAAGGTTCTCTCATCTCCACAGAGGAACTCTGGAGTTCTGTCAGAGTGACCATCGGGATCTTGGTCACCTCCCTGACCAAGGCCCTTCTCCCCCGATTGCTCAGTTTGGCCGAGCGGCCAGCTCTAGGAAGAGTCTTGGTGGTTCCAAACTTCTTCCATTTAAGAATGATGGAGGCCACTGTGTTCTTGGAGACCTTCAATGCTGCCGCCATTTTGTGGTACCCTTCCCTAGATCTGTGCCTCAACACAATCCTGTCTCGGAGCTCTACGGACAATTCCTTCGACCTCATGGCTTGGTTTTTGCTCTGACATGCACTGTCAACTGTGGAACCTTATGTAGACAGGTGTGTGCCTTTCCAAATCATGTCCAATCAATTGAATTTACCACAGGTGGACTCCAATCACGTTGTAGAAACATCCTCAAGGATGTTCAATGGAAACAGGATGCACCTGAGCTCAAATTTGAGTCTCATAGCAAAGGGTCTGAATACTTATGTAAATAAGGTTTTACAGTTGTTTTTTTCAAAAATACATTTGCAATAATAATAAAATAAAAAATAAAATAATGTCTTTGTTTGAATAGTTTCTGAATGCACTGTAGGTGCAGTTCCTACCCGTAGTCTCTGAAGGTGGCAGCCGCCAATCTGGAAAGAGTTGGTTTCCCCGTATGGCGGTAAGTGGTAGATGCCATTTTGGGAAAAGTCATTTAAAAGCCACACAAATAAAATAGGTAGTAATCAGCTAAAAGGCAATCAATCCACACAGTGTGATAGTTAGTTAGGTTGAATCACACAGTTTGTAGAATTCCCACAGGTCTATGCAGCAAGCCAGAACCCAACCACAGACAAGAATCCAGCCAGCACTAGGACCCACAATAAAAACAACCAAGGCACAAAACATGGCCACCATGACAACAGCAAGGAGAGGGCGGTGACTTACTCAAAGCGATTAAATGGTGGGTCCCATGTAGTTTCCCAGTACAGGCCGGTGGAAAGCAAGGAGGGAGGCAAGTGCAGCACCGGGCTGCGGGAGAGTCAAAAGGTCATCCAAGTAGGCTGAACCAAGTGGACTTATTCAAGACACAATGTGAAGTGGAAGGATGAAATCAGCAGATGTCTGATCAGATAACGCCCCAGAGCAGAGGAGGGTGCCCAGATGTCTGATCAGATAACGCCCCAGAGCAGAGGAGGGTGCCCAGATGTCTGATCAGATAACGCCCCAGAGCAGAGTAGGGTGCCCAGGTATATCACAGGAGGCAGGTGTCTGATCTGATAACGCCCCAGAGCAGAGGAGGGTCTCCTTAAACTCTGTATTCAATATTGCACTGACGTGTGAGAGATGTGCAGGGGAGGGAGAGTACTCAGTAATGACCTGTTATTCTGGGGTAAGCCAGGAGATGATACCTAAGAATTGACTATCAGAGGCCTGCAGGGGTCGTGATCATAGATATCCGCTCCTCAGTGCGGTCTTCAAAGTACGTTACATATACTGTAATGTTTTGTCAACTTTTTCAACTTGTTTTTAATTGAACATTTATTAACCTGCATGATGTTGCTACAGGAGATGACATATTTACCTGGGTAATGATGAATTATGCAGGGTGTTGATGGGTGTTGTCCGTCCTTGTTGCAGTGGGTTGATAGTTCCTGAGCGCTATGGCAACGAGACGGTTCCGGAGGTGGTGTCACAGTCCGGTTACGCCCTCCTCCACTTCTTCAGCGACGCTGCTTATAACCTGACCGGCTTCAACATCTCATATAGGTAACCCTTAACCCCTGACCTTATAACCTGACTGGCTTCAACATCTCATATAGGTAACCCTTAACCCCTGACCTCTATCCCCTGACCTTATAACCTGACCGGCTTCAACATCTCATATAGGTAACCCTTAACCCCTGACCTTATAACCTGACCTTATAACCTGACTGGCTTCAACATCTCATATAGGTAACCCTTAACCCCTGACCTTATAACCTGACCGGCTTCAACATCTCATATAGGTGACCCTTAACCCCTGACCTTATAACCTGACCGGCTTCAACATCTCATATAGGTAACCCTTAACCCCTGACCTTATAACCTGACCGGCTTCAACATCTCATATAGGTAACCCTTAACCCCTGACCTTATAACCTGACCGGCTTCAACATCTCATATAGGTAACCCCTGACCTCTATCCCCTGACCTTATAACCTGACTGGCTTCAACATCTCATATAGGTAACCCTTAACCCCTGACCTTATAACCTGACCGGCTTCAACATCTCCTATAGGTAACCCTTAACCCCTGACCTCTATCCCCTGACCTTATAACCTGACTGGCTTCAACATCTCATATAGGTAACCCTTAACCCCTGACCTTATAACCTGACCTTATAACCTGACCGGCTTCAACATCTCCTATAGGTAACCCTTAACCCCTGACCTCTATCCCCTGACCTTATAACCTGACCGGCTTCAACATCTCATATAGGTAACCCTTAACCCCTGACCTTATAACCTGACCGGCTTCAACATCTCATATAGGTAACCCTTAACCCCTGACCTCTATCCCCTGACCTTATAACCTGACTGGCTTCAACATCTCATACAGGTAACCCTTAACCCCTGACCTCTATCCCCTAACCTTATAACCTGACTGGCTTCAACATCTCATACAGGTTACCCTTAACCCCTGACCCTATAACCTGTGTTCAACATCTCATACAGGTTACCCTTTCCCCTAACCTCTAACCCCTAACCTTATAACCTAACTGTGTTCAATATCTCATTCAGTCTGGCCTCTCAGGGCCTCTTCTTAGTACCAGGTGAGTCTGGCCTCTCAGGGCCTCTTCTTAGTAAGAGGTGAGTCTGGCCTCACAGGGCCTCTTCTTAGTAACAGGTGAGTCTGGCCTCTCAGGGCCTCTCCTTAGTACCAGGTGAGTCTGGCCTCTCAGGGCCTCTTCTTAGTAACAGGTGAGTCTGGCCTCTCAGGGCCTCTTCTTAGTAAGAGGTGAGTCTGGCCTCACAGGGCCTCTTCTTAGTAACAGGTGAGTCTGGCCTCTCAGGGCCTCTTCTTAGTAAGAGGTGAGTCTGGCCTCACAGGGCCTCTTCTTAGTAACAGGTGAGTCTGGCCTCTCAGGGCCTCTCCTTAGTAACAGGTGAGTCTGGCCTCTCAGGGCCTCTTCTTAGTACCAGGTGAGTCTGGCCTCTCAGGGCCTCTCCTTAGTAACAGGTGAGTCTGGCCTCTCAGGGCCTCTTCTTAGTAACAGGTGAGTCTGGCCTCTCAGGGCCTCTTAGTACCAGGTGAGTCTGGCCTCTCAGGGCCTCTTCTTAGTACCAGGTGAGTCTGGCCTCTCAGGGCCTCTTAGTAACAGGTGAGTCTGGCCTCTCAGGGCCTCTCCTTAGTAACAGGCGAGTCTGGCCTCTCAGGGCCTCTTCTTAGTAACAGGTGAGTCTGGCCTCTCAGGGCCTCTTAGTAACAGGTGAGTCTGGCCTTGCAGGGCCTCTTCTTAGTAACAGGTGAGTCTGGCCTCTCAGGGCCTCTTCTTAGTACCAGGTGAGTCTGGCCTCTCAGGGCCTCTTCTTAGTACCAGGTGAGTCTGGCCTCTCAGGGCCTCTTCTTAGTACCAGGTGAGTCTGGCCTCTCAGGGCCTCTTAGTAACAGGTGAGTCTGGCCTCTCAGGGCCTCTTCTTAGTACCAGGTGAGTCTGGCCTCTCAGGGCCTCTTCTTAGTACCAGGTGAGTCTGGCCTCTCAGGGCCTCTTAGTAACAGGTGAGTCTGGCCTCTCAGGGCCTCTTCTTAGTACCAGGTGAGTCTGGCCTCTCAGGGCCTCTTCTTAGTACCAGGTGAGTCTGGCCTCTCAGGGCCTCTTAGTAACAGGTGAGTCTGGCCTCTCAGGGCCTCTTCTTAGTAACAGGTGAGTCTGGCCTCGCAGGGCCTCTTCTTAGTAACAGGTGAGTCTGGCCTCGCAGGGCCTCTTCTTAGTAAGAGGTGAGTCTGGCCTCTCAGGGCCTCTTCTTAGTAACAGGTGAGTCTGGCCTCTCAGGGCCTCTTCTTAGTACCAGGTGAGTCTGGCCTCTCAGGGCCTCTTCTTAGTAACAGGTGAGTCTGGCCTCGCAGGGCCTCTCCTTAGTACCAGGTGAGTCTGGCCTCTCAGGGCCTCTTCTTAGTAACAGGTGAGTCAGTAGCTAGTTAGTTACTAGTTAGTTAGTTAGATGAGTGAGTGAGTGAGTTAGATGAGTTAGATGAGTTAGTTAGATGAGTTAGTTAGATTAGTTAGTTAGTTAGTTAGTTAGATGAGTTAGTTTGTTAGTTAGGTGAGTTAGTTAGTTAGTTAGATGAGTTAGTTAACCAGGCTGGTTAACACTGACCCTGACCTCTGTGAAGGGCACGACACAAACTACCCAGAGTTCAGCTGGGGACTGGTCCCGTCTCCATGATGATGTGATTGAAGTTGGGCTGAGAAACGGATAAAAGAAAGCGCCTCGGGCCCCAGTCTCTTATCTCAAAGAGCCCAGACATCAAACCGCACGCCTGCTGCTGCCTGAACAACATGAAACAGAACCACAACGTCTTTGTCGACCGTCTTGCTCCAGAATATTATGTTCTCAGGAGTTTGCTCTAGTTTAAAAGCTGTAATTCTACATTGGACAGGATTTGATGTTGTAGAGTTTTATATTATGAAACCCTTTGTCTCCTCCTCCTCATTAGCATACAGAATTAAACTTGAAACAATCAGTATTTTTAAATATCTTCTAACCTCATCCATCCGTCGTTCTCTTTCCTACCCCTGTCTTTTTCTCTCTCTCTCTCTCTCTGCCTCCCCTCTTCCCCCCCTCCCCCTTTCACCTCTCTGCCTCCCCTCCCCCAGGGTGAACACGTGTCCTAACAGCTGTTCTGGCCGAGGGGAGTGTCGCGTTGGGAACTCAACAGGTGCTGTGTATTGTGACTGTGATGCCAACTGGAAGGGCGAGGCCTGTGATATCCCATACTGCCTGTCAGACTGTGGATGGCCTGACGGGGGACACTGCTCTCAGGACACAAAGACATGTCGATGCCAGCCTGGGTGGCAAGGTGGGCACGGTCTCTATCTTTAACTACGTGCGTGTGTGTGTGTGTGTGTGTGTGTGTGTGTGTCTGTGTGTATGTGCGTGTGTGCGTGTGTGCGTCTGTGTGCGTGTGTGCGTGTGTGCGTGTGTGCGTGTGTGCGTGTGTGCGTGTGTGCGTGTGTGCGTGTGTGCGTGTGTGCGTGCGTGCGTGCGTGCGTGCGTGCGTGCGCGCGTGCGTGCGTGCGCGCGTGCGTCTGTGTCTGTGTCTGTGTCTCTGTGTGTGTGTGTGTTTCCCACACAGTATTTTTTTGAGTTGCCTCCATATTGTTGTTGAATGCCTTATAAAAAGCCACCATCACAGAAACACATTGGCTATGACCTTCAAGTCAATGATGTAATCATTTAACTTTTGAACTGTCAACAGTTGAATTCCTACATAAGGCCAATACAAATACCTGCTGTTCATATCCCTGGACTAATACATCACCTATTAACTAGCTGTTATTGTCCCTCAGTGAAAGGAAAGGGTGGGTGATTCACAAATGGCTCCCTTTGGGCCTTGGTCTAAAGTAGTGCACTATATAGGGAATAGGGTGCCATTCTCTGGTCTAAAGTAGTGCACTATATAGGGAATAGGGTGCCATTCTCTGGTCTAAAGTAGTGCACTATATAGGGAATAGGGTGCCATTCTCTGGTCTAAAGTAGTGCACTATATAGGGAATAGGGTGCCATTTGGGGTATGTTGTGTGAACAGAGAGAGGACGTATAGCTATAATGCTAAGGAACGTAGCCTGTAGCAACACCAATGTTTCCTTTCTTTAATCCTTTCATGCTAGGCGCCTTTTCTGGTCCAAAGACTAACTGATGATGTCACCAGTCTTATTCATATTTTCAAATCAAATCAAATGTATTGGTCACATACACGTGTTTATTTTAATATTTTTAAAAAATATTTTTAATATTTTAATATGCCATTTAGCAGACGCTTTTATCCAAAGCGACTTACAGTCATGCGTGCATACATTTTTGTGTATGGGTGGTCCCGGGGATCGAACCCACTACCTTGGCGTTACAAGCGCCGTGCTCTACCAGCTGAGCTACAGAGGACCACGTTTAGCAGATGTTATAGCGGGTGTAGCGAAATGCTTGTGCTTCTAGCTCCGACAGTGCAGTAATATCTAACAATTTCACAACATATACCCAATACACACAAATATAGTAAGGAATGGAATTTAAGAATATATACATATATGGACAAGCAATGACAGAGTGGCATGGACTAAGATACAGTAGAATATTATAGAACACAATATAGTATAAACAGTCGTGGTCAAAAGTTTTGAGAATGACACAAGTATTGGTCTTCACAAAGTTTGCTGCTTCAGTGTTTTTAGTTATTTTTGTCAGATGTTACTATGGTATACTGAAGTATAATTACAAGCATTCCATAAGTGTCAAAGGCTTTTATTGACAATAACATTACGTTTATGCAAAGAGTCAATATTTGCAGTGTTGACCCTTCTTTTTCAAGACCTCTGCAATCCGCCCTGGCATGCTGTCAATTAACTTCTGGGCCACATCCTGACTGATGGCAGCCCATTCTTGCATAATCAATGCTTGGAGTTTGTCAGAATTTGTGGGTTTTTGTTTGTCCACCCTCCTCTTGAGGATCGACCACAAGTTCTCAGTGGGATTAAGGTCTGGGGAGTTTCCTGACCATGGACCCAAAATGTTGATGCTTTGTTCCCCGAGCCACTTAGTTATCACTTTTGCCTTATGGCAAGGTGCTCCATCATGCTGGAAAAGGCATTGTTCGTCACCAAACTGTTCTTGGATGGTTGGGAGAAGTTGCTCTCTGAGGATGTGTTGGTACCATTCTTTATTCATGGCTGTGTTCTTAGGCTAAATTGTGAGTGAGCCCACTCCCTTGGCTGAGAAGCAACCCCACACATGAATGGTCTCAGGATGCTTTACTGTTGGCATGACACAGGACTGATGGTAGCGCTCACCTTGTCTTCTCCGGACAAGCTTTTTTCCGGATGCCCCAAACAATCGGAAAGGGGATTCATCAGAGAAAATGACTTTACCCCAGTCCTCAGCAGTCCAATCCCTGTACCTTTTGCAGAATATCAGTCTGTCCCTGATGTTTTTCCTGGAGAGAAGTGGCTTCCTCGCTGCCCTTCTTGACACCAGGCCATCCTCCAAAAGTCTTTGCCTCACTGTGCGTGCAGATGCACTCACACCTGCCTGCTGCCATTCCTGAGCAAGCTCTGCACTGGGGGTGCCCCGATCCCGCAGCTGAATCAACTTTAGGAGACGGTCCTGGTGCTTGCTGGACTTTCTTGGGCACCCTGAAGCCTTCTTCACAACAATTGAACCTCTCTCCTTGAAGTTCTTGATGATCCGATACAGTGGGGGAAAAAAGTATTTAGTCAGCCACCAATTGTGCAAGTTCTCCCACTTAAAAAGATGAGAGAGGCCTGTAATTTTCATCATAGGTACACGTCAACTATGACAGACAGATTGATAAAAAAAATATCCAGAAAATCACATTGTAGGATTTTTTATGAATTTATTTGCAAATTATGGTGGAAAATAAGTATTTGGTCACCTACAAACAAGCAAGATTATCTGGCTCTCACAGACCTGTAACTTCTTCTTTAAGAGGCTCCTCTGTCCTCCACTCGTTACCTGTATTAATGGCACCTGTTTGAACTTGTTATCAGTATAAAAGACACCTGTCCACAACCTCAAACAGTCACACTCCAAACTCCACTATGGCCAAGACCAAAGAGCTGTCAAAGGACACCAGAAACAAAATTGTAGACCTGCACCAGGCTGGGAAGACTGAATCTGCAATAGGTAAGCAGCTTGGTTTGAATAAATCAACTGTGGGAGCAATTATTAGGAAATGGAAGACGTACAAGACCACTGATAATCTCCCTCGATCTGGGGCTCCACGCAAGAGCTCACCCCGTGGGGTCAAAATGATCACAAGAACGGTGAGCAAAAATCCCAGAACCACACGGGGGGACCTAGTGAATGACCTGCAGAGAGCTGGGACCAAAGTAACAAAGCCTACCATCAGTAACACTACGCTGCCAGGGACTCAAATCCTGCAGTGCCAGACGTGTCCCCCTGCTTAAGCCAGTACATGTCCAGGCCCGTCTGAAGTTTGCTAGAGTGCATTTGGATGATCCAGAAGAGGATTGGGAGAATGTCATATGGTCAGATGAAACCAAAATAGAACTTTTTGGTAAAAACTCAACTCGTCGTGTTTGGAGGACAAAGAATGCTGAGTTGCATCCAAAGAACACCATACCTACTGTGAAGCATGGGGGTGGAAACATCATGCTTTGGGGCTGTTTTTCTGCAAAGGGACCAGGACGACTGATCCGTGTAAAGGAAAGAATGAATGGGGCCATGTATCGTGAGATTTTGAGTGAAAACCTCCTTCCATCAGCAAGGGCATTGAAGATGAAACGTGGCTGGGTCTTTCAGCATGACAATGATCCCAAACACACCGCCCGGACAACGAAGGAGTGGCTTCGTAAGAAGCATTTCAAGGTCCTGGAGTGGCCTAGCCAGTCTCCAGATCTCAACCCATAGAAAATCTTTGGAGGGAGTTGAAAGTCTGTGTTACCCAGCGACAGCCCCAAAACATCACTGCTCTAGAGGAGATCTGCATGGAGGAATGGGCCAAAATACCAGCAACAGTGTGTGAAAACCTCAACCAAAAGTTGCCATATTCCTAGTCAATGTTATCTTTCATACTCTGCTTCGTTATCCCTAGTGTTTGTTTAATATAACTTTTATTCTCTGAGTTCCCTCGCTTCACTTCCCATGAAGATAAGACATTCGTTTCTCTATGCGTCGTAAACTACATCCTATGTCCCCTGTTATCAACTAAGATCATAGCCACAGCTCTTCTGAAACCACCAATCCGCCATTATTAGAATACTGCAGCTCCGCAATGATAGTTAGTTTAATGGAAACCCTAAATCGGCTTCGTACTATATTATAAATTACGTCTGTGAATTCCAACCTAATGGGCAGTTAATTTCTTAAATCTTATCTCTATCAAAGGATCTAACAACAGTGCAAACTTAGAAAACCCATATTAATGACTTCCCCACCCATGATCCATACGTTTGGGTGAGCAAGTTAATACATATATATATATGTATATATAACGTTAGAAACTTCTAGGCGCTCACATCAAATAATACTTTAATGCTTTTTAACCAGAAAATGGACTTCCCCTACTCTCTAAAACAGTCTCCATTCCACTCCTTGATATTCTATGACTTAATTATGTTATATATCGTAACATCTTATCCTAACTTATAACAAATTATCAAATCCATTTCAGATTAAAAGTCCTTTCCGCTCTTTGTTCATAAAATAGCCCATGTTGTCCCATTCAATTACTTAACTTCGTTAGCTGAATTTTTCTCCTTATTACTTATGTTTCCTTGCCATCGTGCGCTCATTAAAGCTTTATACGCCTCTTTCATATAATGTAAATCCCATTTCTTGTTGCTTACGACGATATTGTCAATTATATATTTTCGCGTATATATGTCATTTATCCCTTAAAAAATTAAAACTTGCTCATTATCATGCGGATAAATCACCAAGATATATGGTCCCACATTGAAAAATCCTAATTCACTTAATTTACAAGAGACTTATTCTAAATGCAGATTTGCCTGTAATAATTTTGTCATTTCCTGTTTCTCTCTTCGAGTTAAATGAAGCTCTGCTTTACTCTTAATGGTGACTGTTTTTCCAGATACCGGTCTACTAAGCTGGTCATTCATTACTGCTATTAGTTCATGCAATATTAGTAATTAAATACTTAAATCAAATCCCCATTCTGTATTTTAAATGTCGTTTGCCTATTTTGACTTTTTGGTGCTATGATTCAATATGTTGCATTGCATCTTCTCCATCTCCTGGCCGTTTTGAGTAATTCACTAGTTACTAATTTTCTCTTCACATCAGTACTCTACCTGTCAGAGGTTGAGTCTCCTTCATTTTGTACACGTCAAAGGGCCTCGAACCCAGTCATTTTATAATGCTTATGACTTGAACATCATGATAAAGGGCTCTGACCTTTATCCCTAAGCCAGCTGAGGACTTGAACCTCACAACTTTTCACATTAATGTCTTCTTTCTACCAAGGACTCAAACCTTCAAACAAAATACTAATTTCTCTTAGTTCTTTTACAACATGGTTGAGGCCTTGAACCTCTTCAAATGTAAATCAATTATAATTCCTTGAGGACTTGAACCTCTGAAAAATATATCTCTCTTACTTATATCTCTCTGATTTAGGCCTCAAACCTACACCAAAATACATTTTATAGGGCCTTTATAACCTTTTACCAAGACTTGAACCTATGACCAATGTTTATTCTATTTTATAATGTCGTACACTCCATAATCTCGTCATGTTGAGGACTCGAACCTCTGACCTATGTTATATAATGTCGTACACATTAAAAGGCCCTACGCCCAATCTTGTTACACCCATTCTCCTTCTCCTCTGTTGTTTTTAGTCATTACTCTGACCAAACCCTTCATAGAATCATAGCACCCCCTGTTATTGTCTAATTTGATAATTCTCCTCACATCTCACTAAATAACTCAATACCACTCATCGTCCCCCTCCAAAATATTGAATTTTAAAAGTTCGTTACAGCTCAGCTTCACCACAGATAAGCAGAATTTGACATAATCAAAAAAAATGAAAGTCTGCTTACCTGTTAGTTCGGCTGTGAACTGCATCCTGTTCGTTTAGACGCCAATCTGTTATGATGAGTTTCTCGGGTGTCAAGTAATTCATGATGCAAGAAGATATTTAACACTTATCTGGGGAGTTCATATAAATATTTAATAGGTACCATGGTTCGCATAACAAAAGACAGTGCTTTGCCTCTAGCTATTCCAAACTACTGAACAAAGAACATATCTCAGTTTATATAGCTTCAGTTACACGTTTCATCTGTTAACCATCAGTGGGTACTCCCTTCTCTGATGTTATTCCCTTTTCCCCCCAAGTCAGTATATCATATCCATCAATCATTCTACCATAAACATCAGTAATCTCCCTTGACATAATGGAATGCAGACTCTGTGGCACCAAGCCACTTCTCTACTAACTTTAACCTGGTTCACACAACACTATGACGCTATGAAATGACATCATCACAGTGTTCCTGTAGCAGCCGTGTTATTTGTGTCATTAACCTGCCAGGCTTCCATGGCTCCTGTCTGTTAATTACCATAATTTCAAAGACGCACTAATAAAATCAAGCCATCTGGTGTTCTGAACGCGCTCTTAACAGCCAGAGAAGGTGACTAAATCTAACGTTGGGTAACCGGTCTCTCTATTGCAGCTCTGTGTTCATCCCAACAGACTGCTTCAGTCTTAGCCCTCATTACACTGTCACGGTGCTCTAACTGGACAATACTGTGGAGATATTATAATCAGCTGTAGGCCTATTGATGCTGTAAGACTCCAAATGGACTAATTATCTAAAGGGCCATGAGACTGGGTTCAGCAGTACATTACTATACTAGCTGTCAGTCTGGTGTTTCATTATGAATATGTGACCCACCACCTGGATTCGGTCCTTTGTAGCAACATTTGAAATTGTGTTTGTTTTTTTACATTGAGACTCAGAGCTAGAAAATTGTATATCATACACTACAGTTACCCCACTTTTGATAAAAATGGTCCTTGAATGTTTTGGTACACCTACTGGAGAACTCTTCTTTGTCTACAGAGTAAGTGGTGTAGTAAACAACCAAAGATTTCAAGACCAAAAGTGGTAAAAGTAGAAAGCCTACAAAAAGGTAAACTCCAGGTAAAAATACACTATCTAGTCCTTGGCCAATATCCTAATCCGACTTTGGTGCAGGTCATGTTGTTCACATTGCTGTCTTTGTTAACCACAATATCAAATGAAATCTATGTTTTATTTGGCACATGCACAGGATACAGAAGGTGTAAACAGTACAGTGAAATGGTTACTTGCATAGTAGCAATATCAAAAACAGAATGTGTCCAGATAAAAATATTTCATAAATATTTGTATCATTATTAGATGACGTTTACCCGACACAGTAAATTGATGGGTCATGTGAAAGAAATGTTATAACCAACCCCCAGCCACATCTAGCTAAGTGGATGGGTCACTATTGTCTAGACATGTACACATGTTCATGAAATACAATAGATGGCTGTAATCACCCCCAGCCACACCTGGCTAACTTGACGGGTCATGTAATCATCTGGCGAAGTGGAGTCTTTTTTAGCTAACTAAACAATGAACCGGCTTAATCCCAACTCATACTACTACCAATACAAACATTGTCATAGCTGTAGTATGAATCTGCAGGTAGCTAAAGCTAACAAACTAGGTTCAATGTTAGCTAGCTAACATTAGGCTATAACTAGCAATACAAAAGGATTTCTGATTCGAATAATATTACTACACAGATCATACACAACGTTAGCTGGCGAGCCAACAAAATAATGTTCGCTAGCTAGCTAACTTGCAATGAAAACGACTTTTATGACAAAATTAGATACATATAATATCTGAAAATGTAGCTAGACTTACCCGTATACATGGATGAACGCTTCACGGCAGACTGGAACCATTTAACTCTGTTTTGTTTGTAGCTACATCTTTTTTGGCCAGCGTTGTGTCAAGTCACTCCGGTTCACAATGACCGTGGCTTGTGCAGAAAGTAGCCCATCACTTTTTCCAACTGATCTGTCGATAGTGCCTGCTAAATTTGTAGTTCTCGATTGCTAACATATCTTTCAAAAACGCTGCAGTAGAAAGGACTATCAACATATACTGAGCAGCTCATGTTATAGACAGAAGCATGCTACATGGCAGACCAATCCAAACTCATCTCCCGGGATGTCCCGCCCATTGATTATCTCAGCCAATCATGGCTAGCTGGAAGGTTCCTGTCTTTTTCTGTGGCTAAACCAACTAGGCTCATAATTTAACCATTTTATTCGTATTTACAGATGGACGTTTGTTATTAAGGCACATGAAAGTTCACATGTTCCAGAAGGCATTTCTGCCCCAGAAAACGCATTTTGATCATAAAAAACCCAAAAAGAAAACAAATCAAATGCCTCTCCTGTGATGTAGTGACGTGCTTCCTGAAACGGGTCACATATTAAGATGAGGTTAAATTCACTGAGTTTTTAGACTTACCTTAGATGATACTCCGGGCAATAGATGGTGTTTCTGCAAAATGTCTGAAATAAAAGACATATGGACACAAAGACATCAAATTATCATAGTAAAAGTGGACAAAAATAACTTTATTTCCTGTGAAGTTTGTGAAGCCCAATAAGGGAGTCAGGCTCTAACATGTACGTCTTCTTTCCCCCATCAGGTCCAGACTGCTCTGTGTCCGTCCCGGCCAACTCTTCGTTCTGGCAGCGGGAAGAGTACCCCGAGCCAGGGCTGGCCAGGGCTTCCCACAAGGCCGTAGTGGATCAGGGGGTCATGTGGGTCATCGGGGGTTATGTTTTCAACTCCTCAGACTACCAGATGGTCAAAGCGTAAGTACTAGACATCATTACATCACATATTAGCTAAGTACTGTGTGTATATTAAATACCAGCTCTGTACCAGGACAATTGCTCCTTTTCCGGCGTGAAGGATTTCTTCTGCCGAAACGTGCTTTTAAGTGGATAGTGTGAGATTTGGGCCTATAAGCCCTTTTTCTACTTACCTAGCGTCAGATGAATTCATGGATACCATTTTGAAGGAAGTTGCTAACTAGCTGTAGCACAATTGCTAACTAGTGTTAGCACAGTGACCGGAAGTCTGGTGTTCCCATAGACTTCCAATCATTGCGCTAACGCTAATTAGCAATGGCTCACTAAACTACCTTCAACTTAGTTGGGGGAAGTAGAAAAAGGGCTTAACCCTGCGAGACCCATGGTTGCCAAAATGTCATCCTGTACAGGTCCTAAGCTAAATAATCATGTCAAACCCTACATAGTACATTTCCTTAGACCCCAATGTAACTCTTAGTAGTATTTGTGTGTCAATATGATTATTGTAGAATCAGTTGCCTTCTGAAACAGAAACCATCAATAGGCTGAAAGGGTTGCTAAACTAAGACAGGGTAAGGTTCATATACTGATAGACGAGTAGGTTTCCTTTCCAAATACTGCAAATATGGACAACTAATTACTCCACAAGTAACTGTGATGTTCCCTCTAAACATCAAAAGAGCAAGAATTTATATATTGACAAAAAATGTGTGGTTTATTAGGTCAGAATACTGCCATTGACTACCATTCTTCCATTCTAAAGAAGTAAAAATCTCTCCAAATGAAACCAGAAGGACAACCAAATATTACTAAAAGTAAGTTAATGTTCTTCATGCATAGAAAACCCACAAAAATGTGATGCTGCTGATAGCGAAATACAAAAATATTTATTTTCAGATTTCACATGTTTTTGACACATTTTGATGTGATTTTTTAAAAATAGAATTTCAGTTTCTTTTCCATAAATGTTTACTACCAGTAACTATGCTTCCATCCAACCTGTTTGGTAAAACTCTACAAATATCGACAAAACTAGCTATTTTTTTCAACTGTAAAATGAATTATGCTAGAAATTGCAGTGGAAATGCTTTTATGTGCAAATATTAATATAATAACCATCATATCAAAATCAAATTAAATGTTATTGGTCGCATACACATATATTTAGCAGATGTTATTGCGGGTGTAGTGAAATGCTTGTGTTTCTTCAACAGTGTAGTAATATGTAATAATATATGTATATATATATATATATATATATGTATGTATATACAGTGGGGAGAACAAGTATTTGATATACTGCCGATTTTGCAGGTTTTCCTACTTACAAAGCATGTAGAGGTCTGTAATTTTTATCATAGGTACACTTCAACTGTGAGAGACAGATTCTAAAATCCAGAAAATCACATTGTATGATTTTTAAGTAATTAATTTGCATTTTATTGCATGACAAAAGTATTTGATACATCAGAAAAGCAGAACTTAATATTTGGTACAGAAACCTTTGTTTGCAATTACAGAGATCATACGTTTCCTGTAGGTCTTGACCAGGTTTGCACACACTGCAGCAGGGATTTTGGCCCACTCCTCCATACAGACCTTCTCCAGATCCTTCAGGTTTCGGGGCTGTCGCTGGGCAATACAGACTTTCAGCTCCCTCCAAAGATTTTCTATTGAGTTCAGGTCTGGAGACTGGCTAGGACACTCCAGGACCTTGAGATGCTTCTTACGGAGCCACTCCTTAGTTGCCCTGACTGTGTGTTTCGGGTCATTGTCATGCTGGAAGACCCAGCCACGACCCATCTTCAATGCTCTTACTGAGGGAAGGAGGTTGTTGGCCAAGATCTCGCGATACATGGCCCCATCCATCTTCCCCTCAATACGGTGCAGTCGTCCTGTCCCCTTTGCATAAAAGCATCCCCAAAGAATGATGTTTCCACCTCCATGCTTCACGGTTGGGATGGTGTTCTTGGGGTTGTACTCATCCTTCTTCTTCCTCCAAACACGGCGAGTGGAGTTTAGACCAAAAAGCTCTATTTTTGTCTCATCAGACCACATGACCTTCTCCCATTCCTTCTCTGGATCATCCAGATGGTCATTGGCAAACTTCAGAGGGGCCTGGACATGCGCTGGCTTGAGCAGGGGGACCTTGCATGCGCTGCAGGATTTTAATCCATGACGGCGTAGTGTGTTACTAATGGTTTTCTTTGAGACTGTGGTCCCAGCTCTCTTCAGGTCATTGACCAGGTCCTGCTGTGTAGTTCTGGGCTGATCCCTCACCTTCCTCATGATCATTGATGCCCCACGAGGTGAGATCTTGCATGGAGCCCCAGACCGAGGGTGATTGACCGTCATCTTGAACTTCTTCCATTTTCTAATAATTGCGCCAACAGTTGTTGCCTTCTCACCAAGCTGCTTGCCTATTGTCCTGTAGCCCATCCCAGCCTTGTGCAGTTCTACAATTTTATCCCTGATGTCCTTACACAGCTCTCTGATCTTGGCCATTGTGGAGAGGTTGGAGTCTGTTTGATTGAGTGTGTGGACAGGTGTCTTTTATACAGGTAATGAGTTCAAACAGGTGCAGTTAATACAGGTAATGAGTGGAGAACAGGAGGGCTTCTTAAAGAAAAACTAACAGGTCTGTGAGAGCCGGAATTCTTACTGGTTGGTAGGTGATCAAATACTTATGTCATGCAATAAAATGCAAATTAATTACTTAAAAATCATACAATGTGATTTTCTGGATTTTTGTTCTCCCCACTGTATGTGTGTGTGTGTGTATATATATATATATATATATATATATATATATATATATATATATATATATATATATATAATATAATATAATAACAATACACAACAATACACACATCTAAAAGGTAAAATAATGGAATTAAGACGAGCAATGTCGCAGTCCAGAGTATGAATAAACACTACCAGTCAAAAGTTTTAGAACACCTACTCATTCAAGGGTTTTTCTTTATTTGTACTATTTTCTACATTGTAGATTAATAGTGAAGACATCAAACTATGAAATAACACATGGAATCATGTAGTTACCAAAAAAGTGTAAACAATCAAAATATATTTGAGATTTGAGATTTTTCAAATAGCCACCCTTTGCTTTGATGACAGCTTTGCACACTCTTGGCATTCTCTCAACCGGCTTCATGAGGTAGTCACCTGGAATGCATTTCAATTAACAGGTGTGCCTTGTTAATTTGTGGAATTTCTTTCCTTCTTAATGCGTTTGAGCCAATCAGTTGTGTTGTGACAAGGTAGGGGGGTATACAGAATATAGCCCTATTTGGTAAAAGACCAAGTCCATATTATGGCAAGAACTGCTCAAATAAGCAAAGAGAAACGACAGTCCATCATTACTTTGACATGAAGGCCAGTCAATCTGGAAAATGTCAAGAACTTTGAAAGTTTCTTCAAGTGAAATCGCAGAAACCATCAAGCGCTATAATGAAACTGGCTCTCATGTGGACCGCCACAGGAAAGGAAGAACCAGAGTTACCTCTGCTGCAGAGGATAAGTTCATTAGAGTTAACTGCACCTCAGATTGCAGCCCAAATAAATGCTTCACAGAGTTCAAGTAACAGACACATCTCAACATCAACTGTTCAGAGGAGACTGTGTGAATCAGGCCTTCATGGTCGATTGCTGCAAAGAAACCACTACTAAAGGACACCAATAATAAGAAGAGACTTGCTTGTGCCAAGAAATACGAGCAATGGACATTAGACTGTGGAAATCTGTCCTTTGGTCTGATGAGTCCAAATTTGAGATTTTTTGTTCCAACCGCTGTGTCTTTGTGATACGCAGAGTAGGTGAACGGAGGATCTCCGCATGTGTGGTTCCCACCGTGAAGCATGGAGGAAGAGGTGTGATGATTGTGGGGGTGCTTTTCTGGTGACACTGTCAATTATTTATTTAGATTTCAAGGCACACTTAACCAGCATCGTTATCACAGCATTCTGCAGCGATACACCATCCCATCTGGTTTGCGCTTAGTGGGACTATCATTTGTTTTTCAATAGTACAATGACCCAAAACACACCTCCAGGCTGTGTAAGGGCTATTTGACCAAGAAGGAGAGTGATGGAGTGCTGCATCAGATGACCTGGCCTCCACAATCCCCTGACCTCAACCAAATTGAGATGGTTTGGGATGAGTCGGACGGCAGAGTGAAGGAAAAGCAGCCAACAAGTGCTCAGCATATGTGGGAACTCCTTCGAGGCTGGTTCAACGAATGCCAAGAGTGTGCAAAGCTGTCATTAAGGCAAAGGGTGGCTATTTGAAGAATCTCAAATATATTTGATTTGTTTAACACTTTTTTGGTTACTACATGATTTCATATGTGTTATTTGATTTCATATGCGTACGCACCCTTGTGGGGCCCCAGTGTTGAGGATCGGCGAAGTGGAGATGTTGTTTCCTACCTTCACCACAACAGGACCCAGTTGCACACTTAGCTTAATGATGAGCTTGGAGTGTACTATGGTGTTGAAGGCTGAGCTGTAGTCAATGAACAGCATTTTTACATAAAGTTGAAGTCGGAAAGTTTACATACACTTAGGTTGGAGTCATTAAAACTCGTTTTTCAACCACTCCACAAATTTCGGTTAGGACATCTACTTTGTGCATGACACGAGTAATTCTTCCAACAATTGTTTACAGGCAGATTATTTCACTTATAATTCACTGTATCACAATTCCATTGCGTCAGAAGTTTACATACACTAAGTTGACTGTGCCTTTAAACAGCTTGGAAAATTCCAGAAAATTATGTCATGGCTTTAGATGCTTCTAGGCTAATTGACATAATTTGAGTCAATTGGAGATGTACCTGTGGATGCATTTCATGGCCTACCTTCAAACCCAAAAAATTGTGGACCTCCACAAGTATGGTTCATTCTTGGGAGCAATTTCCAAACGCCTGAATTTACCACGTTCATCTGTACAAACAATAGTACGCAAGTATAAACACCATGGGACCACGCAGCCGTCATACCGCTCAGGAAGGAGACGCGTTCTGTCTCCTAGAGATGAACATACTTTGGTGCAAAAAGTGCAAATCAATCCCAGAACAACAGCAAAGGACCTTGTGAAGATGCTGGAGGAAACAGGTACAAAAGTATGTATAGCCAAAATAAAACAAGTCCTATATCGGCATAACCTGGGCTCCCGAGTGGCGCAGCGGTCTAAGGCACTACATCTCAGTGCTTGAGGCGTCACTACAGACCCCCTGGTCCGATTCCAGGCTGTATGACAACCGGCCGTGATTGGGAGTCCCATAGGGCGGCGCACAATTGGCCCAGCGTTGTCTGGGTTTGGCCGGTGTAGGCCGTCATTGTAAATAAGAATTTGTTCTTAACTGACTTGCGTCGTTAAATAAAGGTAAAATAAAAATTAAATAAATAAAAAAACCTGAAAGGCCGCTCAGCAAGGAAGAAGCCACTGCTCCAAAACCGCTATAAAAAAGCCAGACTACGGTTTGCAACTGCACATGGCGACAAAGATGGTACTTTTTGGAGAAATGTCCTCTGGTCTGATGAAACAAAAATAGAACTGTTTGGCCATAATGATCATCGTTATGTTTGGAGGAAAAAGGGGGTCGCTTGCAAGCCGAAGAACACCATCCCAACCGTGAAGCACAGGGGTGGCAGCATCATGCTGTGGGGGTGCTTTGCTGCAGGAGGGACTGGTGCACTTCACAAAATAGATGGCATCATGAGGAAGGAAAATGATGTGGATATATTGAAGCAACATCTCAAGACATCAGTCAGGAAGTTAAAGCTTGGTTGCAAATGGGTCTTCCAAATGGACAATGACACCAAGCATACTTCCAAAGTTGTGGCAAAATGGCTTAAGGACAACAAAGTCAAGGTATTGGAGTGGCCATCACAAAACCCTGACCTCAATCCTATAGAACATTTGTGGGCAGAACTGAAAAAGCGTGTGCGAGCAAGGAGGCCTACAAACCTGACTCAGTTACACCAGCTCTGTCAGGAGGAATGGGCCAAAATTCACCCAACTTATTGTGGGAAGCTTGTGGAAGGCTACCCGAAACGTTTGACCCAAGTTAAACAATTTAAAGGCAATGCTACCAAATACTAATTGAGTGTATGTAAACTTCTGACCCACTGGGAATGTGATGAAAGAAATAAAAGCTGAAATAAATCATTCTCTCTACTATTATTCTGACATTTCACATTCTTAAAATAAAGTGGTGATCCTATCTGACCTAAGACAGGGAATTTTTACTAGGATTAAATGTCAGGAATTGTGAAAAACTGAGTTTAAATATATTTGGCTAAGGTGTATGTAAACTTCTGACTTCAACTGTAGGTTTTCCTCTTGTCCAGGTGGGATAGCTATTATATTATATCTCTCCACAGTGTTTATTGCTGTTGGCTGTTCTAAGACCAGAATGTTTCCCTCATTTGGATCATTTGGTCTCACATTATCCCTTTAAGATCAGAGTGACAAGTTGCACTCTACACTCACTGTCCAGTTTATTAGGTACACCACCCTGTTTACGAAAATGAATCGCTCCTACAGACAGTGAGTCACGTGGCCGTGGCTTGCTACATAAAGCAGGCAGACAGGCTTTGAGGCATTCAGTTACTCTTCGATTGAACATTAGAATGGGCAAAAGGAGTGACCTAAGCGACTTTGAGCGTGGTATGATCGTCAGTGCCAGTCGCGCCGGATCCAGTATCTCAGAAACGGCCGGCCTCCTGGGCTTTTCACGCACGACAGTGTCTAGGATTTCCAGAGAATGGTTGGACAAACAAAACACATCCAGTCAGCGGCAGTCCTCTGGGCGATAGCTACTCGTTGATGGGAGAGGTCGAAGGAGAATGACAAGAACTGTGCAAGCTAACAGGCAGGCTACAAACAGACAAATAATGACGCAGTACAACAATGGAGTGCGGATCGGCATCTCGGAACGCACAGCTCGTCGGTCCTTGTCATGGATGGGTTATTGCAGCAGACGACCACACCGGGTTCCACTCCTATCAGCTAAAAACAAGAAGAATCGTCTCCAGTGGGCACGCCATCACCAACACTGGACAACTGAGGAGTGGAAATACATCGCCTGGTCCGACAAATCCTGTTTCCTGTTGCGTCATGGTGATGACAGAGTCAGGATTTGGCTTAAGCAGCATGAGTCCATCAACCCATTTTGCCTGGTGTCAACGGTACAGGCTGGTGGTGGTAGTGTACCGCTGTCCAATCTGCTGTCCAATCTGCCGTCCAATCTGCCGACCAATCTGCCTTCCAATCTGCCGTCCAATCTGCCGTCCAATCTGCTGCCCAATCTGCTGCTCAATCTGCTGTCCAATCTGCCGTCCAATCTGCCTCCCAATCTGCTGCCCAATCTGCTGTCCAATCTGCTGTCCAATCTGCTGTCCAATCTGCTGCAACTGTTATGCCATCTCGTCAGCACGGACCAATATCACTGTGAAACATGTCCGACTTGTAGAATCCATGCCCTGAAAGAATTTAGGCTGTTCTGGAGGCAAATGGGGGTCTGACCCAGTACTAGATGGGTGTACCTAATTAACTGGCCAGTGAGTATTTGTAACAAAC
This sequence comes from Coregonus lavaretus, assembly GCF_964263955.1. Taxonomy (NCBI): domain Eukaryota; kingdom Metazoa; phylum Chordata; class Actinopteri; order Salmoniformes; family Salmonidae; genus Coregonus; species Coregonus lavaretus. Next base: position 281,992 of record NW_028158141.1, read on the forward strand.
AGAGCAGTGGTGCAAATGAGAGCCACGAGCCTCCATCATCTCAGCGCCCAATCAGATGGTGGCAACGTAATACAATGGAGTAGAATGTCTTTATGAAAAGTCACCAGAAGTGTAAATATTAAAGCATTAGACCCATCACTAAAAGCTTCAGTCATACAAAAGTTATACTTAAATCCCAACTGGTTCTCTAGCAAATTAGCAAGATTGTCTCACCCAATGTTCAAGAATGGCCTTTTTCCCTTTATTCAGATTGCAACCTCTCACTTTCAGTTATTTGAAAAGGAAATAATCTCCCAAATATCACTTTTTCTAAAACAAGCCATAGAAAGTTGGTTGCAATTTCAATTTAATCCTCCAGAAACGACAGAACAAATAATGCAACAAATATTGCGGTTAAACTCAAATATACTAATTGATAAAAAACCATTTTTTTTGAAAAAAATGTTTAAAGAAGGTATAATCTTGGTAAATGATATCATCGGTAGGACTGGTGGAGTTATGCCGCTAACATGCAGCTAACAAAAACATATGGAAATGTCTGCTCTATCCAAAATTACAACCAAATAATTGCGGCATGGAAGAGGAAAGTGGAAGGGGGAGAAAGTAAGGAACTTGTCTGTTGGATCAGAGGTGAATAGTGGTCCGTACAGGCCCTGCATTAAAGAACATAATTGGTTAAAGAAAATTGTGATAAATAAAAAAGTATACCAGTTTAATTTAAGGACCAAAGGATTGACAGCCGTCCCATATAGATTGCAAAATAATTGGGAAGAGATTTTTGACGTACCTTATTCCATGGCATAGTGTTTATGAACTGATACACAAAATGACGCTGGTTTCAAAACTTATAATTTTAATAAAGATATAAGAAAGATATGGCATTTAGAAGCAAACCGGATGGACGTCATGAAAACGATCGGAGAGGTTGAGGGTAGAGGAAGTTCAGGAGTAAAAACAAACATAATAGAATTATTGTCAAGTTGACTGTGTCCATAAAATGTATATAGTATGTATAAGCTGGAAGTAGAGGCATTGTTGTTCACTAGTTTACTCCAATTAGGGAACGGGTTGGAAAGTAATAAAGATTTTAAGATAAAGAAAATACCTTATAGTCGTTCTACAAAAATATTGTCCCGGGGTGGGGGGGGGTCTTGCCCCCGGACCTCTTCCCCGGACCTCTTGCCCCCGGACCTCTTGCCCCCGGACCTCTTGCCCCCGGACCTCTTCCCCGGACCTCTTGCCCCCGGACCTCTTGCCCCCGGACCTCTTCCCCGGACCTCTTGCCCCCGGACCTCTTCCCCGGACCTCTTCCCCGGACCTCTTGCCCCCGGACCTCTTGCCCCCGGACCTCTTGCCCCCGGACCTCTTCCCCGGACCTCTTGCCCCCATCAAATGCAAACTCAATGGAGAATCTTATTTTAGTAGGAAATGGACCCATAATGTAACCACACCCCACTGGGCCTACCTGGTCCTGGCCTACCTGGTCCTGGTCTACCTGGTCCTGGTCCACCTGGTGCTGGTCCTGGCCTACCTGGTCCTGGTCTTCCTGGTCCTGGTCCTGTCCTACCTGGTCCTGGCCTACCTGGTCCTGGTCCTGGTCCTGGTCCTGGCCTACCTGGTCCTGGTCCTGGTCCTGGCCTACCTGGTCCTGGTCCTGGTCCTGTCCTACCTGGTCCTGGCCTACCTGGTCCTGGTCCTGGCCTACCTGGTCCTGGTCCTGGTCCTGGCCTACCTGGCCCTGGCCTACCTGGTCCTGGTCCTGTCCTACCTGGTCCTGGTCCTGGCCTACCTGGCCCTGGCCTACCTGGTCCTGGTCCTGTCCTACCTGGTCCTGGCCCTGGCCTACCTGGTCCTGGTCGTGGCCTTCCTGGTCCTGGTCCTGGTCCTGGTCCTGGTCCTTGCCTACCTGGTCCTGACCTGTGATGCTTTTCTCAGTGGTCCTAAACTTCTCTCTCTCCTCCCAGGTATAACCTCAGCTCCCAGCGCTGGCTGTCTCTCAACCGCTCTGTCAACTCAGTCATGGGACGATACGGACACTCTCTGGCACTACATGAGGTATGGGCTCTATGGACATAGTGGTTCATCTGTAGTAATATTGACAAAGTACTATTTAGTTGGCAATAGTAGAATACTCTGTAGAATACACTTACGCTTGCTTTGTTAGAAGCTTTGCCTTGGTGCTGACCTCAAACATCAATTCTCAAAAATCTCTTTCACCCTGTGGTAGATGGCCTGTTAGTGCTTTTCCCCATAATGTGTTGTGATGTCAGCTAAATTCCTGTTGTTATCTGTTGTGTTACGAGACCTAAGATCTTGCCATCTCCTGTCCGTCTCCCTAATGTCATATTATAACCTGTCATAACCTGTCCTCCTGTCTAACATCCTGTTCCTCCTCTAACCCAGGGGAATATCTACATGTACCTGTCCTGTCTAACATCCTGTTCCTTCTCTAACCCAGGGGAATATCTACATGTACCTGTCCTGTCTAACATCCTGTTCCTCCTCTAACCCAGGGGAATATCTACATGTACCTGTCCTCCTGTCTAACATCCTGTTCCTTCTCTAACCCAGGGGAAGATCTACATGTACCTGTCCTGTCTAACATCCTGTTCCTTCTCTAACCCAGGGGAAGATCTACATGTACCTGTCCTGTCTAACATCCTGTTCCTCCCCTAACCCAGGGGAAGATCTACATGTACCTGTCCTCCTGTCTAACATCCTGTTCCTCCTCTAACCCAGGGGAATATCTACATGTACCTGTCCTGTCTAACATCCTGTTCCTTCTCTAACCCAGGGGAATATCTACATGTACCTGTCCTGTCTAACATCCTGTTCCTCCCCTAACCCAGGGGAAGATCTACATGTACCTGTCCTGTCTAACATCCTGTTCCTCCTCTAACCCAGGGGAATATCTACATGTACCTGTCCTGTCTAACATCCTGTTCCTTCTCTAACCCAGGGGAAGATCTACATGTACCTTTCCTGTCTAACATCCTGTTCCTCCTCTAACCCAGGGGAAGATCTACATGTACCTGTCCTGTCTAACATCCTGTTCCTTCTCTAATCCAGGGGAAGATCTACATGTACCTGTCCTGTCTAACATCCTGTTCCTCCTCTAACCCAGGGGAATATCTACATGTACCTGTCCTCCTGTCTAACATCCTGTTCCTTCTCTAACCCAGGGGAATATCTACATGTACCTGTCCTGTCTAACATCCTGTTCCTCCTCTAACCCAGGGGAAGATCTACATGTACCTGTCCTGTCTAACATCCTGTTCCTCCTCTAACCCAGGGGAATATCTACATGTACCTGTCCTGTCTAACATCCTGTTCCTTCTCTAACCCAGGGGAATATCTACATGTACCTGTCCTGTCTAACATCCTGTTCCTTCTCTAACCCAGGGGAAGATCTACATGTACGGAGGGAAAATAGACTCTACTGGCAACGTGACCAGCCAGCTGTGGGTGTTCCACATCCAGAACCAGACCTGGGTGTCCCTCTCCGCCCGATCCCAGGATCAGTGGGCCGTGGTGGGACACTCTGCCCACGTAGTGCCCCCCCTGCTGGAGGGCGGTAGTCCGGTCATGCTGGTGCTGTTTGGACACTGCCCTCAATACGGATACATCAGCCAGGTGCAGCAGTATAACTTGGGTGAGTGGGACCATATATGGTGTTCCTGTATTCAACTGTTGGTCCTGTAGATTTACCAGCACCCAGTAAACATATTGTGTATTGATTTGTTGTTCTTAATCCCTCTGTTATGAAGTATCATTACATATACACTATATATTCAAAAGTATGTGGACACGCCTTCAAATTAGTGGATTCTGCTATTTCAGCCACGCCGTTGCTGACAGGTGTATAAAATCGAGGACACAGCCATGCAATCTCCACAGACAAACATTGGAAATAGAATTGCCTTACTGAAGAGCTCAGTGACTTTCAACGTGGCACCATCATAGGATGTCACCTTTCCAAAAAGTCAGTTCGTCAACTTTCTGCCCTGCTAGAGCTGCCCCGGTCAACTGTAAGGGCTGTTATTGTGAAGTGGAAACGTCTAGGAGCAACAACGGCTCAGCCGCGAAGTGGTAGACCACACAAGCTCACAGAACGGGACCGCCGAGTGCTGAAGCGCGTAGTGCATAGTTCCAAACTGCCTCTGGAAGCAACATCAGCACAATAACTGTTTGTCGGGAGCTTCATGAAATGGGTTTCCATGGCCGAGCAGCCACACACAAGC